>NW_019154105.1:10964702-10965531 GCF_002288905.1 Enhydra lutris kenyoni
CCATGACCAAGTGGGATTTATTCCAGGGCTGCAAGGTTGGTTCAACATCCGCAAATCAATCAATGTGATACAACACGTTAATAAAAGAAAGAACAAGAACCATATGATACTCTCAATAGATGCTGAAAAAGCATTTGACAAAGTACAGCATCCCTTCCTGATCAAAACTCTTCAAAGTGTAGGGAGAGAGGGCACATACCTCAACATTATCAAAGCCATCTATGAAAAACCCAGCGCAAATATCATTCTCAATGGAGAAAAACTGAAAGCTTTTCTGCTAAGGTCAGGAACATGGCAGGGATGTCCATTATCACCACTGCTATTCAACATATACTAGAAGTCCTAGCCTCAACAATCAGACAACAAAAGGAAATGAAATGCCTCCAAGTCGGCAAAGAAGAAGTCAAACTATCACTCTTCGCAGATGATATGATACTGTATGTGGAAAACGCAAAGGACTCCACTCCAAAACTGCTAGAACTTGTACAGGAATTCAGTAAAGTGTCAAGATATAAAATCAAGGCACAGAAATCAGTTGCATTTCTCTACACCAACAACAAGACAGAAGAAAGAGAAATTAAGGAGTCAATCCCATTTACAATTGCACCAAAACTGTACGATACCTAGGAATAAACCTAACCGAAGAGACTAAGAATCTATACACAGAAAACTATCAAGTACTCATGAAAGAAATTGAGGAAGACACAAAGAAATGGAAAAATGTTCATGCTCCTGGATTGGAAGAATAAATATTGTGAAAATGTCTATGCTACCTAAAGCAATCTACACATTTATGCAATTCCTATCAAAGTACCATCCATTTTTTTCA
>NW_019154105.1:10965931-11028572 GCF_002288905.1 Enhydra lutris kenyoni
CATAAGTGACTCTTAATCTCACAAAACAAACTGAGGGTTGATGGGGGGAGGGGGTTTGGGAGAGGGGGTGGGGTTATGGACACTGGGGAGGGTATGTGCTATGGTGAGTGCTGTGAAGTGTGTAAACCTGGCGATTCACAGACCTGTACCCCTGGGGATAAAAATATATTATATGTTTATAAAAAAAAATAAAATTATAGAATAGAAAGTAAAAAAAAAAATTTGGTAGAATTCACCAATGGGAAAAAAAAAAAAAACTCCAGCAAGAAAAGGGGCAGGGGGAGGAAAGTGAAACAAGACTGACAATGGGTTGATAATTGCTGGAGCTGGTAATAAGCACAGAGGAGTTCACTGTACTATTTTCTCCTCTTGTTTTGGTTCATGTTTGAAGTCTGCCAAAATAAAATGCTTTTTAAAAAAAACTTTAAAATTATCCTATATAAGCCTACCTTCTTCTATGCCCAACGCATTCCAGAAAACATGTATGAATACAAAAATCATAACAAGTATATTTACATGTTATAAAGAAAGTTCTGTACCTAGAAAATAAGACAACTCTAAAACCCACATTCATATCCTTCATTTTGGAGATAATAAAAACGTATTTTATGCCTTTCAACATGTTTTGTCTTTTCCTTCACACATTAATACACAGGCTCTAATCCAACGAGTACTTGATTGATTGGCATGGCTCACCCTGTCTGTCTTAGTCAAAACCACCAAAGCTTGTGAGACCTATGTTTCTTAGTACTTGCAGCGGCATTTTTCATTCTTCCCCTCCTCTGTGCAAAATTGCACAGGAAAATGCAATGGCGCAAACGCCTACAGCAGCAAACACAGAGGTGCACGGGAACCGGGGGCTGCCCGTGACACTGCGCCACGGGCTGTGTGTGACGCCACCTCGAACTCGCTGCTCACACCCCTCCACTCCTCGGCCGACATTCGGGAAAACACGAGCAGACGTGGGGACTCGTGTGTATCCAAGCACGGTTTGTATGAAAGCTGAACCTATGAAGGCCAGGCCCCGCCCGTATATATAACCACGTGACGTCTGTGCCCGGGACCACGAACTCTCTCTGGCATCCTGGAAGAACAAAAAGTATCTAAAAACCACCACAGTCCTTCTGTCGTGAGTCCCTGATGGGGGACACGGGAAAAGCACAAAGAGGATGTTCTCGGTGATGCCACATTCCCTTCCTGCCAAACACAGGCCACCGATTTTTCCCTAAGAATTATGACAACATGTGTTGGTTAGGTTACAAAGCCAACTCACAAAAACCAACTTACCGCAAATGTGGCCAAGTCACAGCAGTAATAACACAAGCTTATACAACCAGTGCTTTGTTTGAGTTATTTAAGCCTCACTATCAGCCTCTAAAGTAAATACTATCAATATCCCCATTGTACTGTTGATGAAATAGAGATTTAAAGATGTAAGCGAGGTGACCAAAAAAAAATAAAAAGAGCCTCTAAGTGACAGAACCATATACGTTATCAACTAACAGTATTAAAATTACTAATAACAGTACAATGCCAAAAGGATCACTTTAGGTAAAACAGGTGAAACAGACTTGCTTGGACTCAAAGGAAACCCGAAGCATCGTTCTAATGTTGTTTCCTATGGAAAAATACAGTGTGAGTTCCAAACAACCATATATAATGACGGCACTCCGAAAATACACGGACAGCAGAATGCAATTGGTTAGAACGGTCATCAAACAAATAGTGGAAATTAGAGGATAAATACTACTGTTATCTCTAATAGATAATCACAATGAAAATTAACTACAGTCGGTTGAGTTGAGACAAACCTTCTCCAAGAAGAAATTACGTACACATATATTCTAAGGCAACTTTTTATGTTTGTTTTTCTCCTTATTTCAAAAATCAATCATCTGGAAAAACACATGACATACAAAGACCAAAGTAAAACATCCATTTAACTCTTGAAGATCTGCTCAGCGTCATAACATTCCCTCTCTGAATCTTTGGGACCTGCTTGCAAACTATTAGCAACTTGAATCAATTTTTCAAACCGCAAGTTCAAAAGGAAGAATTATTTCTTTATTTGACTATCAGGAAGAAATTCCCCCTGCCAAGAAGAGTCTTAGAAGAAGTTAGGATTACTTTCTCTCCAATCTCCCTTTGTTTTAATTTTCATAGTCCTCCCAGTTTACCAGTTACAGCCAAGCTGAAAGGGAAGAGCCAAAAACAATGCAAGGCGGACTGTCACCACCACATTCCAGCCTTGACAGAGACCTCGGGTCTGTTTGGCTGGTCTTCCTGCCTGTGCTTACAGTGCTGGAAAACCAACCGTCGACACCAGGAAAGACCAGCTAAGTACAAATGACGGCACTCTTCTGCAAACGGAAGCCACAATCGGTTGGGTTGCCCATCTCTGTTCTAGTCACAGACTCGTATTTGTTTACGATGGCTTGGAAAGGCTAGCACCTAATAAGCTCCGACAGATAGAAACTACTCACTAACCTATACAAATGCGGCTCTGTTAGTCGCCAGATCACTCATTGCTTCATTAACTACTGACTCGCACTGCTTGGCATGAGTACTGACCACCCATTCGTTAGTAGAAACTCTTCAATCTCAGCAAGGAGTCTTTTACACTCTAAATTTTGGTGTCTGGGCAAATCTAAAATTTCTCGTTTAATTCTGATTCTCCCAACCTTGTCCCACTCATAAAACTTCTCTTTAAAAAAAAATCAGTAAAGAATTTTTATCAAATGAATGTAATTCAGGTCACTAAATCTCCAAGTCTCAATTTCCTCATCTGACAAATGGGCCTAGTAATGCCTTTATTGTTTAATTGTGGGGAAGCTATGAGGTAAGATGAACAAAAGTGTTCTGTGTGCTCAGTGCTTGGCACAGAGCTGCGGTCAACACACACAGCTGGTGTTATTATACCTCAGGGCCCTTAACTTTTCCCAGACGGGCACAGTCTATGATGGTCACACTGCTAGTGGCAGAGATGGAATCAAACCCAGCCTGCCTGAGGCCAGCACTCTCGTGCCACGCTCCTTCTCTGTATGAAATAGAAGAAACAACCAGGTAGTTCTGCTGAAGTCTTCTCTACACTTACGAGGCCAGGAGCCAGGAACAAAGGATGAGAGAAGCTTCCCTCTTCTAAACTTTATGGAAAGTACAGGGGCATCAAGGAAAGAACTCATCAAGCTTGTACCTCTTGATATACCAGAGGTCAAATTTCTCAACTTGTTGATAATACTCAGAGGACTAACTGGGAACGTGGCTGAGGACTGGAGACAAGCCAGTGGAGTATTTTTGAAAGATGGTCACCCTGTGAAACACACAGCTGCTTGCAGACCAAGAAAAACCTTCAAAGTGACCCCAAATGCTAATGTTTTCAGTCAGAATAGAAGAAAATTTAAAAATGGAAGTGACTGAGGAGTAAAGGCAAGAAAATATAGGGGAAAAAATGTATCTTAGTGTCTTTACTAACATATCTTTGATAAGAACTAATTTTCTGAAATCAATGATTTCCTAAAATAGAAATAACAAACTCGGCAGTTTATAGGAAAACTACTGACTCTGTATGACACTAAAAATTATCTATAATGAAAATCACAGACAGACTCTGTCATGAACCTACGATTTGCTGGTCCTTTAGATGGTTCATTTGTGATCCTCACAACAATACCCAAGCCCTATAGTCACTACTAGCTAGTTCCCATACAGGAAGAAATCCAGTCTCAGAGCCATAAAGAGAATGCGTTAGGGTGCTGACCGCACAAAGGGAAGAATGGCAATTCACACTCAGATCTGTCTGACTCGAACACCCCTGCTATCTCTTATGGCTGCAAATGTGCCCAGCACAGGGTTCATTCAATGTGTCCTCCCTCCTTAGTAACCTAGGAAAGGTACAAGGTGGACGGAGGTTCTAGGAGGACCAGACCCAGAGTATCCATGGAAGAGCGTCACCTTCTCAAGGACCACATCGACGCTGCTGAAAATGGTGAAACCGAGAACAGCGTATTGATTATTTTAAACGGGTGCTATTGTGACGATACGGTGTTTTGAAAGCATGACCATCTGCACCTTGGACAGGACCAGAATACAAAGTTCTTAATAAACCAAAAAAAGCAGTCGAAAGCAAATTAATGAATTCCAAAAAAAGCCCAAGCCCATCTGCGGTGTTTTCATCTATTCTGTACAATCAACAAGACTGAGTAGAGGACAGGAGGCTAGACCAACTACTTCTAAAATTTTGTAATACCACTGTACCATACAGGGTATGATGTACTTTCAAGGGGCTCAAAGAGTTCACAAGAATTATTTTTTTTCAACACATCTAATAGCTCATAAGAAGATAGGTATCATATTGAGTCTAGATTAGAGATAAGACAATTCATACCAAAGGAGGTTCTAAGAACATAAAGAAATTGCGGTAGAAGCAAAGTCATCTCCCAAGCTCCTAGCATACAATTTATTTCACTGGATAAGGCTGCTACAGTGTCAACTGTGAATCCTTGAGTTCCAGCCAGTGTGCCAAGGGTAAGTCATAGCTGGACCAAGATGTCCATCCCCCACTCCTGGGGGCTACTAGGCGGGGCCAAGCACAGCCAGAGTCCCAGGCCAGTTACCTCCAGCCACAAGATGTCTGGACTCTTTACTCAGAGTGCTATACAAATATTATGACTTACTAAGCATTCTATGACGTGAAAAAGATTCAGAAGCATTAGTAAATGTACCCATCATTTCACTGACTTCTTGATCAAGAAACGCTAACCACCTAGAAAATCCACAGTGTTACCTGGAGCAGCACGGATAACTGTTCCTCCTCAAACCTCTTCCCTCCCCAGAGAGGCTGTTATTTCTCTAGCAGCTGTTGGCCAGCGTCATCCCAGTGGAGGATGACACACTTTCTCAAGTAGTGTATACAACGCTGTATAAACCAAGTTAGGAGGCCACGGACAGCATCAGGACCGCCACACACACGATGTATGGGGATACATCTGGATGCTGGCAGGGGGGCACACCAAAAAAAAAAAAAAAAAGACTGAGGCCTGACTGCCAACCGAGCAGTCACAAAGATACTACAAGGGAGCAGCCTGAGTGGGGAGCAGAGACGAAGGACGTTTCCCTCTTACCTTTACATTTTCCCCTGTGGCTGTGGATACCCAGTTACGTGCACAAGCACAAGGCCAGCCCCAGAAATGGCGTGGAGGAAGAGCAGCCGGTGTGCAGTGAAAACCCAGTAATGCCCAGCAAGATGGGTCTGGGTGGAGGCACAGGAAGTTCTTGCTCTCGAACCCACCGGCCTCAGCGGGGTCCCTTACGCCTACAATCCCAAACCAGGGACAGAGACGCCCCTGCTTCTGCTTTACCAGAGGCTTGCAACATGTCAGGAGCTGTAGTCCCTGGCCAGTCTTTTACAAGGCAGAATTCCGGCTGCTACCAGTCACGAGACTAAGAGCAGGTGCAAATGACCTGCAGGCCAACGACAAGCGCATGTCGGGTGACAGAGAGCTCGGAGGTGTCATCGGGTCTTCCACTCAGTTCTCATTTGTGCAAAACACCCCCCAACCCTGGAGAAGCTTTGGCTTCAGGGCAATCACTCTGCTGAGCTCCCAAATATCTGTCCCAGTCCGGTCTCTTCCATGGCACCTGGCTGCCCCAAACTTCACCTATGACCTTACTCATACATACATGCATGCGTGTGTGCACAGACACACACACACAGAGTCTGTTTTGTTTTGTTTTGTTTTTAGATTTTATTTTTTTATTTATTTGACAGAGATTGAGACCACAAGTAGGCAGAGAAGCAGGCAGAGAGAGAGGGGGAAGCAGGCTCCCTGCTAAACAGAGAGCCCAATGCAGGGCTCGATCCCAGAACCCTGAGATCATGACCTGAGCTGAAGGCAGTGGCTTAACGCACTGAGCCACTCAGGCGCCCCCACACACAGTCTGTTTTAAAATACAGGCCACTACCCCCTCACTCATCTAGTCCCAACCCCTGCCTCCCATTTTCACACTCCATAATTCCCCAACCTCAGGGTAGCTCTGCCCCATGGAACCCAATTCTGGTCTCTGGGACCTCCCAGCTCTTCTCTCACTACTGGTGAGCCCCTCTGACCAGCGCGTGTCAGCACTGGTGTCCACCCTCTGCTCCAAGCAAGGGCAACCCCCACCTCTGCTCAGCCCCGGGCAATGGGGCCTCTTCTTGCTGCTTCCCAGCCAGCCAGAATTTTGCTTCGATCTCTTCCTAATCCTGAGGATTAAACACAGAAGGGTGACTGTATTAAAACTAACCCTGATCGAACCAAGTGTCAGTCTGCAGGGTATAAAGCAAAAAGCCAAAGGATTCCAAACTAAAGAACAACAGTAACAGAGGTATGCACCTCAAAATTTGAGGGACGAATTAGATGCTTTTGGAGTGAGACCTGAACTTACTATGTCAGATGGAAGACAAACCCACGGAGGGCAGACACACTTACACAAGCAAAGGTTGGAAGGTTGGAGGTTCTTAGATGGCACCTAAGTTATCTCGTGAAATGGCCAATGAGATGTCCTGACAGACTTCCTCGCGGTGTGGCACTGCAGTCGTCACACCCATGAAACTAGTTGTCAGTCCTGCCGCCCTGACTCAGGTGACTCCAAGCACATCTCTGCTTTCTTGGGTCTGTTTCCTCGATTACAAGACACAAAGCTCACTTTTGCACAACCTCAGGCCTGAGAATATTATGCGATTCTAATCAGATCCATCAAGCATTCTGAGGTCTACACACACACACACACACACACACACAGACCCATCAGATAAATTCGAGAGATACCGTTACTAAACGTGGGCTTACTCTCAAATTACGGAGGACATGACTTTAAATCGCCACCTTCTTACCAACAGATTTATATAAGTCTGTCTACCTGACTAAGCAGGGTTCCATCTCTTCAGGTTCAAGTTCACACTTATCAGGAAGCTTTGCTAAAAATATCCACGTGTTTTTAAAAGTTCAGAATGCAGCAACATTAAGGTCACTGCTAGTTTTTGCTGGCATATTCTCAAAATCATGGGCAAAAACTTAAGGTGAACATTTTGTGTTATAGACCTAAAATGTCTTTCTAGCTCCCTGATTTAAAAAAAAAAAAAAAAAAAAACACGAAAACTCAGGAATGATACAAGCTATCATATACCATTTTGCTATTACCGTCTTGCAAACTGTTGAGTTTCAGAGGTGGTATGTAAAAACTTCTGTACTGTATTTTAAATAAAGCATAGTAATGACAGATCTAAATTTACCATGGTATAGAATCACAGGAGAATCACTGTCTTTTTATTGTTAAAATCAAATAAACTATAAATTCTTGTTAAATCACCAGCCAAAGCCCAAAATCTGTAGGAGTAAGGAAAGAGGGAAGGTAATTATGAAACCCGTTTTGTGAGGTGTTTTTTGTAGGAAAAGTATATGATGCAGTCACCTTGATATACAAAGATATTATCTGAAAGCAATCTAAAAATCTCATGGATCTGCAAATGAATAAATGTTCCCAAGATAAGTTACAAAGAAAAACATTCTGAATGTGAGTTGTCTTAGTCATACATTTGATTTGAAATCTGTTCAGATTTTTTAGACAATTCTTTGGAACTTTCACTATCCAATACTGTTTCTTTATTATTTTTCATCTTTATTACTTCAGTTGTACATCTCCAGGTCAGTCTGCTTGAGCAACTTTTTACTGAGAACCCTACCCTATCGCCGACCAGCGAGTGGTGCCATAAAAAATAAGATACAGGCACTTCACTGAAGAGATTACAGGCTGAGATAGAAAGACACATTAACAGGTAATCTTGCATAGCCTCAAACTCCAAGGAATATATTTGTTCAAGACAACAAAGACAGTTCTTCTGTCCTTCTTGTCTACAAATAAAGCATTCCCAGTCGCAAGTAGAAAGCATCTTCCTCAGCTGGATTAATTTCCCTCGGTTTCTACTTGGGGTGTGGGTGGGGAATGGAAGGAGGGAGACAGAAAGAGAGAGATCACAGATAATGTGTTCTTCTGTGAGAAACAACCAATAAGATAATTTTTCCTGAAAAAATACCAATGGTTAGCTGGTTTAACGTATAATATTTTGACCACAAATTCACTCTGCTCAAAGACAACATTTAAATTCTTCAACATTTCTGGCAACTGTCACTCTGAGTACATTTAAGTCATTACCTCTTTTCGTAGTAACTACGTAAATGTAGTAATCTCTTTCCTTTAATCAGATAATGGCTAGTCAACGACCAAAAACAAAAGGAATACTAACCATGCCCTTGCTTACTATCTAGAAAATTATGGGTTCCAGGTTTGCAGCACCTGTTTGCCCAAAGGAAGCAAAGGTAAGAAACAAAAGGAAATAAAGGGATAATCATGGTCACACAGTTCCCCCTCTAAAATGTGTAAAAGTTCAATTTTCAGAGGCATTCATAGCCAAACACCTTAGGACACTGGACATTAGATCACAGAAAGCACTGGAAGAGCCCCTCCAAAAAACATACAACAAAAAAATAGTAACAATAATAATGATGATAACAACAAGAAGGAAATGAAACATTGGTATCTCCTGAAAGTTGTGAAGAGCCAATCCAAGAGTAAATCATAATTTATTTTTCCCATTTTCTGGTAGTCATCATTTTTGACATTACTAAACAATTTTCATTTGTCATAATAAGGCATAATAGAAAGTCAGTTACCTTTATTTTTTTTATGATTTTATTTATTTATTTGAGAAAGAGCAAGAATGAGGGGAGGGGCAGAGGAAGAGAGAGAATACCAAATTTCATGCTGAGCATGGAGCCCAATGTGGGGCTCCATCCCACAACCCCAAGATCATGACCTGAGCCGAAACCAAGAGTTGGATGCTTAACTGAAAGTCAGTTGCCTTTGAAACGTAGGTTTCCCACAATACCCTGGGGGAAAAAAGTACCAGAGGTTGAGCAAGTTGAATTCTATCTCATATGTAACTGTAGAGAAGTACTTTCTAACAGGCTAAAACACTTGCAATACTCTGAAGAAAGAAGAATAAAATTTGAATGTCCAAAACTGTATTACACAGTTTACTGGCACCTATATTTTATGATACATCTTTATTATCTGAAGCTATGTGATCTAAGTATTGTATTCAAAAAAAAGAAAGAGGGGGAAAGAAAAAATTGCCTCTGTGTCTTGTGAACTTCATGCTACATGCTCTTGAACTTGTTCTTACAGCATCGTTGTAGCATTCTACTTTCTACGTGTGTCTGAATTATCTCCCCCAATAGGCTGTTAGACATTAGAGGGGACGTGGCCACGCTTCTTCCTACCAATATCTTTTTTTTTTTAAGATTTTTTTTATTTATTTATTTGTCAGAGAGAGAGAGGGAGAGAGAGCAAGCACAGGCAGACAGAATGGCAGGCAGAGGCAGAGGGAGAAGCAGGCTCACTGCTGAGCAAGGAGCCCGATGTGGGACTCGATCCCAGGACGCTGGGATCATGACCTGAGCCGAAGGCAGCTGCTTAACCAACTGAGCCACCCAGGCGTCCCCTTCCTACCAATATCTTAATACAATGCTCAAAACAATAGGTGTCTATTAAATAAAAATGCCACCGTTAATTTCAAAAGTAAAAAAATAACAGTGTCCAATAGCACAAATAGTGTAGGAGGTCCTTTTGATCTACATGTTACACTGAGCACCAAAAAATAAAAATGAGCTCACGTCACATAGAGTCACTGAAGCCATACTTACATTGATCATGCAGACTAACCCTCAAGGGCAGGGAATATTCAACACAGACTTTCTGAAGAGTTTCAGCATTGCATAAAGAGCACAGAGCCATTTTAAAGATCAGAAGGTTACCAGTGTTACAAAACTAACTTACCAGAAAAATACTCCAACCGATTACTAGTCAATTTCAAGTCTGAAAGCTCCAGGAAAAAAGCTGAGAAATAGTCATCTTACATCAAACTTCTTTTGGTCCCCTCTCAACAATTACCCAGACCCAGCTGAGGGTTATCTAAGTTCCATCCAGGATCCTCAAGAGATAATACAAACAACCTGGAAAACAGATCCAGACATCCTAGAACCCAACTCAACTAAATTACCTTGCTTTTCACACAACCATGAACAGGAAGGTGATTTGTTTTTTAATATTTTATTTATTTATTTGAAAGAGAGAGAGAGCGAGAGAGAGCACAAGCAAGGAAGGAGGGGGAGAAGCAGACTCCCTGCTAAACAGGGAATCCGATGTGGGGCTCAATCTCAGAACTCCAGGATCATGACCTGAGTGGAAGGCAGATGCTTAACCGACTGAGCTACCCGGGCACCACCAACAGGAAGGTGATTTGAAATAGAAGACTCCAGATGATAATAATGAAAGCAAAGACCATAACAGTAAAGAGAATCATAAGTGACAAATCATAAAATGAGATCATAAGATTTTAGCACCAAAAAAAAAAAAAGGAACCACGTTTACTTCTACATACAATATAGTCTTTCAATATAATATGATAAACTGTGTAATATCAGATTTTATTTCCATAATCTTTTTTTTAAATCTGGAGATATGATTAACCAGTAATATATCTAGATGTCTTTAACAGCAACCTTGATATACCATATTATTTTTAATTTCTCAAAGTTAGCCTTCAAATATTTCTTAAACTCAAATGTAAATGAAAAGAGAGAAAAGAGAACTCAAGCATTTGTCTTGTCTACATTTTTTTTAAAAAGCTTCCATGAAGTTCTTAGAAATATAAAGTTGTTTGGCCACCATGAAGTCAATAATAGAGGAGAATATGAAGTAGCAAAGTTTGTATCACTTTCCCACTTCCAGAGCTTCCTCTACCACTGCAGAAAGATAAAATTAAGTTTATATCACTAAATGATCTGACTTCAGTGTTTTAAAGTACATTTCACGGTCTGTGTGTATGTGTGTGTGTGTACACAAAAGAAAGCTAAATATCCACCTAATGATGAGAAATCATATTTAAAATCAATAGTGACTTGTACCTTTAGGTGTATTTTCCTTTAAGCATATGGAAGCATAGCCTATAACTTTAACCTCAAAAATGGTAATAGGGTTTTTTTTTAATTTTTGTATTTCTCAATTAATAAGCTTAGAAATATTTCATTTGGAGGACCCATGTGTCTAGGCATATTAAACCAAATGAAAAATCTCCATGAGACTTCAGACTAGTGTCAGTAACATAAACTGTCAATTCCCATTTATTCACGGGATGATTAGAGTGTTTGGAATACAGCCAACACCTTGTTTCTTCTTTGGGTCCTTTCAGCCTGCACTACCTTATCTAACTTATTGGCAGGCATCATTCCAAAAGTAGTAATAAACTAACAATTATCAAGTCCTTACCAGGAGACAGACACTGCTGTCAGTATACACTAGAGTGTTTGATTTTCTACAACTATCCTATAAGGTCAGTAATTCTTGTTTATTTTATAGATGAGGGGCACAGGGGTGTCAGGTGACTTTCCCAAGACCACAGTTATAAATGGTAATGCAATACAACCATCTAGCCTGATGCCAGACCTGAATACTTAACCACTGCATGATTTGCCTCCAGTAGATAACCACAGTAAGACGAAATGAAACCCAATCCTACCACTAGAGTAAGAAAACCTTCCTCTCCAATCCCCTCTTTTTAAAGTAATCAAATCAGGGTGCACTTCATAGGTAAAACGATTCCAACTACTGGTCTTAATGCGATTTATGGATTTCCCATAGATTTCAACCCATATAGTCAATCCTGGGCCCTCAGTTGAGTTACTGATTTGATCTTCCTCATTTTTTTTTTTTTTTTAGATTTTATAAATGAGAGAGACAGTGAGAGACAAAGAAAGCATACAAGTGGGAGCAGAGACAGAGGGAAAGGGAAATGCAGGCTCTCTGCTGAGCAGGGAGCCCGATGTGGGACTCACTCCCAGAACTCTGGGATCATGACCGGAGCCAAAGGCAGACACTTAACCGACTGAGCCACCCAGGCACCCTCTTGCTTTAGCAGATGTCAAATCTAATACATATTTATCAAGCACTGTAATCAGCCCTAAACATTTTTTCTTTTTGAACTGTGATGGAAAACACATAACATAAAATTTACCAACTTAACCATTTTTAAGTGTACTGCTCAGTAGTGTTAAACATGTTCACATTGTTGTGCAATCGGTCTCTAGAACTTTTAGCCCTTGCCCTAGTCCCTTCACTGCTGCAACAGAACACCACAGGCCAAGAGCTTCTAGACAACAGAAATGCGTTGCTCAGCGTTCTGAAGGGTGGAAGTCTTAGATCCGGGTGCCAGAGCGGACAGATGAGGGCCCCCTTCCAGGTCACAGACTTCTCACTGTACAGTGACACGGCAGACCAGAGGGGGCTCTGTGGGATCTCTCGTGAGGCACAAATCTCATTCTTCTCATCATTTCCCAAAGGCTCCACCTACTAATACATCACCTTTGAGGGCTAAGATTTCAACATAAGAATTTTGGCGGGGGGGGAACACAAACATTCAGACCATAGTAGCCCTTAATACTTTTGAACTCCATTTTGTTGTGCTATTTTATTCCTTATCAATGACTTGTCTTCAAATTTCTAAAAATGAGCAAAATCCTCAAAGTTGTAGGAGACTTCTTTTTGGATAAGCATATATAAGATTCTGGCATTATAAGCTAAAGATTCTTAACTTTTCGAGGGGGGGAGGCATGGGTCTTTTGACAATCTGATGAAAGATGTGGATTGTAACCTCAAATTAAAAAAGGTATATGACTATATAGTTAAATGTTGCTATAACTTCATGAGGTTATTGAATCCCTGTCCCCCCAAAACTACCCATGAACTCACATTAAAAAAAAACCCTCATTTTTTGGTCTTACTTTACACTGGTATTTGATTCTCTGACATTGCAATATTTCTTTAAATAACAAGTTTCTCCTAATGAGTTGTAATCAAGGTCTTCTTTGAAAAATTTCACATAAACTGATATTATTTACAAAAAATACATATTCAATGAGTGGTTTCCCACAAAATTTGTGGGAATTTTATTTATTAAAGCACCTCATGTCTGAAAGTAAGCTAAATTATAAATGCCTTATCCTTATGGGCACACCTCCTTCAGATCTGATAGTAAGAAAGCCCCATGACTGCTTAGAGATAAGATGGACTTGATCATTACCTTTCTAAATTTAATGTCCTGTAGTTAAATAACTATGTTCACTGGCTTTGATTGCATCATTGCACTTTCTGATGTTTCTGATAATATAAAAACATTAGATTTTTAGAGATGATATCCTGGAGCTGACAGGCTCTCATTTCCTTTCCATCCAGATTTTGGGGAACTAGATAGCTGGAAATTGTATTTTGTTCTGCTATTTGATGGGGTCTAAGTAAACATTCTTAAAGGACACTAGTCCATATTAAATATTAAATGTCTTGTGTAGGGGCGCCTGGGTGGCTCGGTGGGTTAAGCCTCTGCCTTTGGCCCAGGTCATGATCCCGGGGTCCTGGGATCGAGCCCCGCGTCTGGCTCTCTGTTCAGCGGGGAGCCTGCTTCCCTTCCTCTCTCTCTGCCTGCCTCTCTGCCTACTTGTGATTTCTGTCTGTCAAATAAATGAATGGAATCTTTGAAAAAAAAAAAAAGAGTAAATGTCTTGTGTATATCACAGCTTTGGCAACATCATGAACACCTGGATGCATTCCTCCAGAAACATATACACACGAATTCTGTATATAACACCTGGGGGCTCATGAGCTCCCCTAAGTCCCCCTGTGGGCTCCAGACCTCAAGATCAAGAACCTATCCCTGTGTTTACCAGACAAGAGTGAACCAACACTTCTGATTTCTAGGACTTCAATTCCTTAAAAAAGGAAGAACCTAACTCGCTCTGCCTTTTAAGGCATATGCAAAGAAACTCAGCATCCACCACAAATAATCACCACAGCATTCCCTCTGTTATCTGGTGTTTCTCAAGGCATAAAGGGATTAACTGCTCTCTAGGAAAGGCACTGGCTCTCTTCGATTTCAAAGGCTGAGAACCTAATGGATGGACAGCCTTTTGCATCTGCCTTGGTGACTTCATCCAGCATCTCTCCAGAGAGCTGATCATAGACATCCTGACGCTGGGAACAGAAACAAGCCAGGAATTGGTCTAGCTAATGTAGGCATCTGGTAGGCCACAGTCACCAGTGGAACCCATCTCCTGATTCAACCCATTTACCCTCCCAAGGCTCTTGTCACACCTTCACTCGTGAACTCTCTCTTCTCAAACACCTTTGGATTTATTAACTCCAGCACTCAATTATCGCCCCTTAAACTTATTTTGTCTAAATAAGCCTCTCTCATATTCTTTCTTGTTATCCAATTTTTGAATGTAAGTTTGTCCTCCATAAATGTCACATGGTTCAACTGTTTACAACACACTATCAAGCATATATATCAAACTACTGTCTGAGAGAGCCATTCCTTTAACTTGTTAAAACCATTTTCAGAATGAAACAATTTTGCCACTTAGAGTTGCTCTCATACTTCTACCAGGTTTTTCAAATTCTCAATTTACCAGGTAAGAAGAGACCATACAAACTGCAGAGTAAACTTACTAATACTAAATATTCCATTGTTTTATATGTATTGCAAAATGATGAGTAGGCAGAAGCAAGATGAAGAATGAATTCTGTAGGGAAACAATGAGAAGAGAAAGTTCTCAAGTATTCAACATCCTTGGCAACTTTTCCCATGACCCTGTGATTGGAAACCAGGACAGCATTTAAAAAGCTGGTCACCTTGGAAAACGCAGAAACCTCTAAAAATAAAAATCAGCATTTCTAGACTCTGCCTTAATGGTTTCCTGGTAAACAGAAAGACATGCTTGCTATTATACCCCCACAATGGGGGTTGTGGCAATTAATTATTCAACATTTGGAAAGTACTTTGGAGATAAGAAGCTGAGTGCCGAAAATCATCATCAATTTTCCGCAAACCGCACTTAGAGTTTACTGTTAGAAACGGAGTATAAGACTATGCTTTCTTTTTCCATTTCATTTTGACCGTTAGACCAAACAACCAACACCCATATGGAACTTTCCTTTCCTTCTGGTCAACCTTTGAGTGTCCTCCGAGTAAAAAACTAGTCCTTAATTTTCAGAGAAATAGAAATTCTAATAATGTGGTTTTGCTAGAATTTGAGAGATATGCATATCAGGTATCATTCCTCTTCTGCCTTTTATTTAAGTAATATAATAAATAGTGAATTTACTAAAGATTTCATTTGCAAAACTGTGAGAGTAATTAAAATCTAGTGTAATGTACTTCTACTGTATCATTTATCGTTTAAGGAAGCATATTCATTTTTTTTTTATTTAATATATGACAGAGAGACAGAGAGAGCCAGAGAGCACAAGCCGAGTGAATGGCAGAGAGAGAGAGGGAGAAGCAGGCTCCCTGCTGAGCAGGGAGCCAGAGGCGGGGCTTGATGCCAGGACCCAGGATCATCACCTGAGCCTGAGGCAGATGCTTAACTGACTGAGCCACCCAGGAGCCCCTAAGGAATCATATTTATTTAGGTGTCCATGGCTGCATTATGCTACCTGTAGAAATTTAGATAAACAATCTAAGAACTGATTAACTTCGATTAATGTTCTAAATGAAAATAATAACTTCTTCTATTTAAATAAGAAATTATTTGGTTAGACAATTTCCCCCCTTATCTATAAGACATACTTATCTATAATTTTTTCACTTTGCAAAATTGAGATTTTTTTTCACCAAAGTATAACTAAAACCCACACAAAAACCCACCTAATCCAGGCAAAAAAAAAAAAAAGACATTATATGGGTTTTTTTTTTAAGATTTTTTATTTATTTATTTGACAGAGAGAGATCACAAGTAGGCAGAGAGGCAGGCAGAGAGAGAGGAAGGGAAGCAGGCTCCCCGCCGAGCAGAGAGCCCGATGCGGGACTCGATCCCAGGACCCTGAGATCATGACCCGAGCCGAAGGCAGAGGCTTAACCCACTGAGCCACCCAGGCGCCCCCATTATATGGTTTTTAAATGGAGAGTCACTAGCAGGCCACACTCTGCAAAGCCATCACACAATAACTGTAGTCAATTTGGGATTAAATAAAATACATAAAAGCAGAACTCACTCACACTTCTGTCCATTGTGGAAACAATAAATAATTTTGTCCCAAGTAATTTCTTTTTTACTTCAGACCCTCCCGCAGTCAAAGATCATATATACAAAATCATAATTTCATGTTTTTGAAAATTAAAAGCTGGACTGACATAATCTTCTTGGATATGGGACTTGTTACCCATTAGATGGAGCTCAACAACATTTCTCTAAAAAGATTTAAGTATTTTAATCTCAAAATGCACAGTTTTAAAAATCATCATTGCTTTTAGGAAGGGTTTGTTACAAAATGAGTTTTTACCGCTTTAAATTAATTCCTTGTACATGTCTATTAGTCAACCTTAAATCTTTTATCCATATTCACCTCCCAAACATCTCACCCCTCCCCCCAAAATAAACGTGGAAATGAAATCTTAAATGTGCTCCACATTCTGAATCTCAATAAAGGAGAGGGTGGGGGTGAAATCCTGCTGGTTACTGTAGGGAGATGATCTCAGTCAGGGCCCTGGCTCCCGTAACAAAAGTAACCATGGAATTCTGCAAGGAAATCACATAGGCTGCTCTACGCCAAACAGGTTAATGCCAAAACAGTTAAGAAAATTTCTCATTGACTCAGGCTGATATTTACTATATATTTGATATGATCTTCATCTTCTATAGATCATTATATAATAAATACACAGATAGGGGTGCCTGGGTGGCTCAGTGGGTTAAAGCCTCTGCCTTAGGCTCAGGTCATGATCCCAGGGTCCCGGGATCGAGCCCCGCATCGGGCTCTCTGCTCGGCATGGAGCCTGCTTCCTCCTCTCTCTCTGCCTGCTTCTCTGCCTACTTGTGATCTGTCAAATAAATAAATAAAATCTTGGGAAAAATAAATAAATAAATAAATATTCAGATAAATTGTTTTTTATTCTTTAAAAAAATGATAATTGTTTTCACCCTTTAAAAGAAAAGCGGGGGGCGCCTGGGTGGCTCAGTGGGTTAAAGCCTCTGCCTTTGGCTCAGGTCATGATCTCAGGGTCCTGGGATCTAATCCCACATAGGGATCTCTGCTCAGCAGGAAGCCTGCTTCCCCCTCTCTCTCTCTGCCTGCCTCTCTGCCTATCTCTGTCTGTCAAATAAATAAATAAAATCTTTTTAAAAAAAAAAAAGAAAAAAGAAAAGGGAGGGGTGCCTGGGTGGTTCAGTTGGTTAAGCCACTGCCTTAGGCTCAGGTCATGATCCAGGAGTCCCCTGATAGAGTCCTGCATCCGGCTCCCAGCTCCACAGGGAGTCTGCTTCTCCCTCTGACCTTCTTCCCTCTCATGATCTGTCTCACTCTGTCTTTCTCTCTCTCTCAAATAAATAAATATTTTTTTAAAAAATAAGTAAATAATAAAGAAAGGAAGGAAGGAAAGGAAAGGAAAAGGATGGTATGCACTATGGTGAGTGCTGTGAATTGTGTAAGACTAATAAATCAGACCTGTACCCCTGAAACAAATAATACAAATGTTAATAAAAAATAATAAATAAATAAATAAAAGAGTATCTACAGGATACAATAAATAAATAAAAGTGTATCTAAAAGAGTATCTCCAGGGGTGCCTGGGTGGCTCAGTGGGTTAAGCCACTGCCTTTGGCTCAGGTCATGATCCCAGAGTCCTAGGATCGAGCCCCACATCGGGCTCTCTACTCAGCAGGGAGTCTGCTTCTCTCTCTCTCTCTCTCTCTGCCTGCCTCTCGGCCTACTTATGATCTCTGTCTGTCAAATAAATAAATAAAATATTTAAATAAATAAATAAAAGAGTATCTACAATCTTAAAACTAAAGAGGAAAATGGATCCAGAAAAGGCCCGTTTTTAAAAAAAATGCTTTCAAAGGAGGTATCATAGTGTTTTCTCCTCTGCTCTATTGGCATTTATTATGCCAATAACGAGCTGCTGGTACAAACAGAAGAAACAGGCACATTTTTATGTTTTAAAGAA
This sequence comes from Enhydra lutris kenyoni, assembly GCF_002288905.1. Lineage (NCBI taxonomy): Eukaryota > Metazoa > Chordata > Mammalia > Carnivora > Mustelidae > Enhydra > Enhydra lutris. Next base: position 10,984,023 of record NW_019154105.1, read on the forward strand.
GTATTTGGGAGCATACATCGTACCTTATCTTTGCTTTAATGTTAACGGGACCATCAGATAGTTCCTTAAAAATAAACAATGCGATACAGTTGCCATATGGGGGTGGGAAGCCATTTCAAATTAAATGTTTTCCATCCATATGAATATGAAGGAGAGAAAAACTGTCCAAAGGAATTAGACATGTCCCCAAATGAGTAAGAAATGAATTGGCAGGGACTGAGCCTCCATGGGAACATTACTTTGAATCTAAACCAAATTTCTAAAACACTCCAGGTGATCTGCTCTATATTTGCAGATTTCAAATGCTGAAATAGTGAAAAGAATGATTCTGAAATGTTTAAGAAATAAAGGCATTTCATTACGTGTCAGTGTTGTATTTATTGATCGTCTGTTGCAACCTTCAGATCTAGAACCAGACTGACAGGAAAGACAGCCCAAGACTCTGAGGACCTTCTCAGATGGACGCTATCACCTGGTCATGAGAAGCTTCTACTGCATCATTCCCCAAGTCAACTCAGCAGAGGGGTCACTCCCCCTAAGCTCAGAAGATCCTTATTTATGTAAGTTACTTGGAAAGAGCCTAAGAACTCACACAGAGAGCTACCTAAAAAGTTCATTCATTGCATGTCCAAATCCTTCAGATTTCAACATCAGTAATCATTCCCTTTGCATCCTTCTGGTAAAAAACTAAAAACTAAAAACGCAAGTACTACTAAAATACATGGTATCTCGAATTATTTCTTACTAAGATACTGTCATGTTTTCTCTTGCAAAGAAAATTTTTAAAAAATTAGTCATGAGAGCATTAGCCGTCCCACTCAGAGTGAAGTAAAAGAACCGTATGATAAGGGGAAGGTAGAGCCGATGGCGTTAGGTATGAGCGCAGTAACTGACCCCCGAACCGCACTCTCCAGGTGCAACGGACTTTTCTACGCATTTCACACGTATTGACTCACTTCGCCCCCAGGACTAAGACGATGTGGGGCCGCCTTAAGAGCTGGAAGGACGGAGTCGCCTGAGTCATGAGGCGCGGAGTCGGGGGTCGGGGAGGGCGCCAGGGGCACGGCTCCCACCTCCCCTCGGAACGCCGAGGCCTCCGCGGCCAAGGCCAGGGCCAGGGCCGAGGCCGGGGTCGTCCCCACGGTGCTCCGCCGTCCTGCTCCGCAAACGGCCTTCCGGGAGGACAGCAGCCTGGCCCGCGGTCACACCCCTGCCGCAGGACGGCCCACATGTCCCACCCGGGCCTCGTGGGTCCCTCAAGGTGGGTGAGCTCCGGGGGGCCTCCTGGGCTCCAGAGCCTGGTGGGGTCCGTGGAGGCCCTCGCGGCTGTGGGCTCGCGCTTGCACACCTCGCTCTGCACAGTCCAGCTTCCTTCGCTGGTCCCGGGGCCACCCCCCGCCCCGACTTCCTGCACCGTGGGCAGGTGCCTCCCGGAGAACCCCACGTGAGGCCGCGTGGACGCGGGGTTCCAGCCCAGGCCCGGAGTCCACGCTTGGAACCAGCTCGGGGAAATCCTGACGGTCGGCGCCGACTCACGAATCGGCTTCTCCGCCAGGTTCCACAACCTCCGTGGCCCGGAGGCACAGAGGTCTCAGGAGCGTTGAGGGACTGCTGCCTCCGCACCTGCTCAGAGCCCCCCCGTCAGTCCTGGGCTCTGGTCTGCCGTGCACATCACCCGCCTTTTCACATCCTTCTACTCCGGCCGATCACTGCCGGCCAAAGGCTTCCCCAGAACCCCTCTCCCCTGCTCAGGACGCTCTCTGCAGGTCTGCAAATGCTCCAAGCCTCCCCTCTCAACGGAGGCACACAACCCCCGCATCAGGCTCGGTGGCCCCAGAGCCACACTCTGCCCCCTGTACCCAGAAGCAGCCCTCTCCCAGCTCACTTCTCGCAGGACCTCAGCTTGGTCTAACAGCCTCTCCCCGTGTGGCCAAGGCCTCCTCCCTAGGGCCAGCCGAGGAGCTGCCCACATAGTGCCTCCCCTCTTGCTCTCTCCCACCGCTGGGCCGGCATCCGCATTTCCTCAGGTTCAACGCATGAAAACAGATAACCTCTGGGATCACTGCCCATCACGGAAGAAAACAGGGAGACCCTTAAGCCCTGTTTAGGCACAGCTAAGACAGCCTCTTGATAACACAAAAGACGGCGGAAACAATGTATAAAGCACAGCAACATGGGAACCCCTGGTGTAGGGTTCACCAGTGGTTGAACTTCACACAACTCCAGCCCTAAGAGCTTTGCCAAATTGCATAATGATGACTATGAGAGATGAGCAAAAGGGGAAAGTATATTCAATGTCTTGTTAAGAAAGGTGATAAGCGCAATCTATTTTGGAATGATGTACATCAGAAACATCTTAAGACAATTTTAGTCTGGACACTTAATTAGGTACACTTCAGTTTTGAGAATATTCAATTAAACTGAATATATTTAATGACAGTAGATAATAGACCACTCCTGCGATTTAAGCTGATTCACAATTTCCCAGAAACAGTCTCCCTAAAATATTATTTCCTCTTCTTTGATTCCACAGACTCTGCAACTCATGGTACCTACTGCCCACGTTTGAAGAATTAACACCAGCCCCTCGCAGTTCCCAAGTTATCAGAGTTCTATAGATCCCATATGTGGACACCTGCCTTAGAAATGAATCCCTCACTGTTTCTACAGAGCTAAGACATTATGCCACCAGCTCCTGACTCAAGCAGAAACCAGCTTGAAGCCTGGACCACAGGCTCTAGCCTGGTTTTTTCCTCCTACTCTGGTTTTTATATAAAAGACGCTGTGTTATTCAAGCCCAAATACTAGAGTCCTTCCATAACAGAAGCTAAAAGCTGTGGGGCAAACAGAAATATATGGCATTGGACTTTCCAATCTATTTAATTTATGAGCATAACATTACACCTAAGAAAGTTACCCAACACAATGATTTTTTTAAACCTGCACAAAATAAAATATGCTTCATTTAATTGGGAAAGCAAACTTTCAGATTACTGGAATTATCCCAAATGAAACCAGCAGCAAAGGCATTGGTTTCAATTCAGAAATAACGCCCAATTTCATTTTATCAGCAGCAAGGCGTGGTCTTGACTTAGAGAAATTTTACAAGGAGGTCTAAATGATCTGATCACTTTTTAACCTCATGTGTAATAACGCACTTACACCAGAGCCTTCTGGTCAAGGTCTAGAACTGAGATAAGACAGGTGAGGCAGGTAAACTTCATAGAAACATTGCATGAGGTCAAACCCACAGTATCATAGACCAACATTCAGTGACATCAAAGAACAAGAAATTATTCTACAAAATGAAAACTGACATAAGCAAAGTGCTGTAAGAAAGCTTGGGTAAAAAGAGAGACTACCATCCAAAAAGGTCTACTTACCAAAAATATACATTTTTTATAGCTGTATGAATACTTAATCTACCCCCAAAGATTTGTTCTGGAACTTCTCTTGAAAAAGCCATTTTCTCCTCTTGGAGTGTAAAACTGCTCACATTAAATACCCACTACATAAATTTAAACTGATTTATGCTAAACCTATTTCTTGAGGTTGTAAGTGGTCCTCCTAGTTCTGGTGTTCTTAGATTTGGGGTCCAGTGTTCATGATGTTAGGTTGTGAGGTCTCCTTTCAGACTTCACTGCTCAAAATTCTAAGCATTCAAACGGACTTCTGTCTGTTCTCTGAAAGACACTTCTTTATTCTCGTGATATGCAATGCACTTCTTTAGACCTTCCCCAGTTATGTCTGTCTCAAGGTGTAAGACCTAGCCTCTGGAGGGAGCATTCTAGGTAAGACAGCAAAAGGTTCAGACACATGGATGAGCAAAGACATACAGCATTAGAAGATCCCTATTAAAATGTGATAACTGAACTTAAATATGTATTCAAATGTAATATTTATCAATAAAAAGAATAGTGAAACATTGAGGTTTCACGGGAAGTATTACAATGTATTTATAATAAATAAAACATCTATTCTAAAATGTCTCAGTACATTCTGAATTTGCCTACACTGTAAGGCACATAAGGGAAATACACACCTAAAGTACAGATATATACTACAATGATACTCTCTTACCTTTACATAAAATCTAATATTATCATGGTGCTCTGATGCTATGGCCATAAAAGATCTCTATTTTCCCTCATTTATATTTATATTGTATCTTCCAGAGGTTTTTCTGAGAATATCTGGATTTAAGACTTCCTAGTTAAATATGATCATTATAAAAAATTATTTGAATGAGGCAAACACCAAATTCACGGAAGCAAATGAACAAATGAATGACTCCTCCTGCTTGCCTACCATAGTAGCACCTTTAAATGAAACCCAGAAAACATTAGATGTGTCTAATTCTGCATTTTTTACAACACCTATGATATATTCTTTTTTGTCCTACTATATATTTTTCAGAGAAGGCATAAAAATTGCAATTCCTTATAAATCTTTTTAGATAAATGCCTTTTTAAAACCTTAAAGCAGGGTGCCTGGGTGGCTCAGTTGGTTAAGCGACTGCCATCGGCTCAGGTTCCAGTTCCAGGATCCAGTCCCACATCGGTCTCCCTGCTCAGCAGGGAGTCTGCGTCTCCCTCTGATCCTCACCCCTCTCATTCTCTCTCATTCTCTCTCAAATAAATAAATAAAATCTTTAAAAATAAAATAATTTTTTTAAAAAACCTTAAAAGCAGTATGGACTGGGAGAAGCTGGGGGGAGGTTATGTGAAAACTGTACTATACTTTTGCAACTTTCTGTGAGCCTACAGTTATTTCAAAATTTAAAAAAAAATTTTAAGGACTAACAACTCACTTTTATTTTTTTAATTTTTATTTAAATTCCAGTTAGTTAACATACAGTGTAATATTCGTTTCAGGTGTACAATATTCAATTGTACAGCAATTCAATACCTCCATACACCTGGTGCTCATCACAAGTGCCCTCCTTGATCCCCATCACCTGGTTCACCCCTCCCCCACCCAACTCCCCTCTGGTAAACATCAGTTTGTTCTCTATAGTTAAGAATATGTTTCTTGGTTTGCCTCTTTTTTTTTCCCCTTTATTCATTTGTTTTGCTTCTTAAATTCCATATATGAGTGAAATCATTTGATATTCGTCTTTCTCTGACTTATTTTACTTAATACTCTCTAGGACCATCCATGTCATTGCAAATAGCAAGATTTCATTCTTTTTGATGGCTGAGTAATAAATATTCCGTTGTGTGTGTATATATATCTCCTCTTCTTTATTCATTCATCAGTCGATGGACACTTGGGCTATTTCCATAATTTGGCTACTGTAGATAATGCTGCTAAAAACGTGAGGAGGGGTGCATGTATCCCTTTAAATTAGTATTTTTGTATTCTTTGGATAAATACCTCCTACTACAATTGTTAGATCACAGGATAGTTCTATTGTTAACTTTCCAAGGAACCTCCATGGTGTTTTCCAGAGTGGCTGCACCAGCTTGCATTCCCACCAACAGTGCAAGAGGGTTCCCCTTTGCCCATGTCCTCACCGATAAAAATTCGCTTCTAATCTCAAAAAAATAGTAAATAAAACTGTGTCCAATTCAGAGAACAGATGAAACAGATCTAAATAGAAAAGTGAGATAAGTTTTCCAAGGAGCTATGTAACACATCACAAACCGTAAAAACAAAGTTTCATCGCCAAAATTACTGGATTCCAAACTGCATGACCACAAATTTCCCAAGAAATATGTGAAAAACCTGACAGCAGCGATCAGAGTTACTCCACTGTTGGAATCTCTCGAGAAGATATAAGGGTTCAGATAAAGCCGGGTGTAATGACTGGGCGTCTCTGATTGGTTTGTCCAGAGGTGGGGGTTTTTTTTTGGCTTTTGTTTGTTTGTTAGTTTTTAAAGATTTTATTTATTTATTTATTTGACAGACAGAGATCACAAGTAAGCAGAGAGGCAGGCAGAGAGAGAGGAGGAAGCAGGCTCCCCACTGAGCAGAGATCCCCATGCGGGGCTCGATCCTAGGACCCTGAGATCATGACCTGACCCAAAGGCAGAGGCTTTAACCCACTGAGCCACCCAGGCGCCCCTTGTCCAGAGTTTTTAAGCTACTAAGTACCCTTTCATTAAATACGTATTTTCACTACAAAATACGCTAGGCACTGCAGGAACCCCGGAGGACGTTCTGACATGGTTGCCGCAGTGAGGAGCCTGCAGTGCGGGGCCCATGCACACGTGGGAGTTGAAGGGCAGGGCAGAGCGAGGAGCCCTAAAGCGACCACCGACCACCGTTAAACTGCAGGGGCCGCCCCTGCCTCAAGCTTGGGCAGTCAAAACTTGCGAGTGCCCAAACCGTATTTTCTTGCAATGTTTTTGGACGAGTGTTCTGTTTCATTCCTTAATGTATGTTTCAAGGGAAATTATCTGATCCCATCTACCTAAATCTTTTAAGACCTTTCCTATCGGCCTTCTTCCTTCTCTCTGGCAAAGGAGCTCAACTTGTAAAAAGTGCAAATGTGTGAGCTTGTGAGCTGTTGCTTGGTGGGTTCGCGCTCAGCAGTTTTCGGAAGGCAGTTGCAAGCCCTGCTTCAGCGATCTCCTCCCACGAGGCCCGCGCCCGGCTAGCATCGGTCGCGCTCAGCACGCATTCCTAAGGCCACGGTCTCCGGAGGTCAAAGGAATGAAGGAATCTGTGCAGCCATCGGCACTCAAGGCCCGCTCCCCCCTTCCCTCTGACTGATGAGTCCACGGAGTCGTCGCTCCGAACGAACACACACAGTGCTTTCCGAACGTCATTCGTGATCATTCTGGGGGAGAAGATGCAGAAACCTGGTTTGAATTAAAGACACGAGGAGGATTCCCATCGGGCCGCTTAGGTAACAGATTTCCAAGCGGAAGAGCGCCAGTGATAGTAGAGCTAACCCCAGGCCCGTAGGATATCGGTTTAGAAATTACTCTCAGGATCCTATTCCTTAAACAGTTGCCCTTCCCCACAGCCAGTCCTAGCACCAATGATTTTTTAAAAGTCTCCTGGATTGAGTAGTTATCAGAGGGAAGGAGCCTCGCTTCCAGCATTTAACACAGCAACCAGCAGACAGGCCTGGAAGCTTCTGTTTTATAACCATCCAGTTTAACATCTCACAGGAAAGAAAGCACTCAGAACAGAAGATGTTTTCCGAAATTCACTATTTTTAAAACACTAGTTCCACAAGGCTCGCCATAATTACCCTTTGTATTTATTTCAATTTTCCATTGCATTTTGTCTCTAACAGAAAACAAAAGCTGTCTACCACGTCAGATGATTCCATTTCCCACTAAATCATGAGAAAACAAGCACGTTCGGGGGGTTCAACCTACGGGAGGGATGCTACCTGGAAAAGTAAACATCCTCAGAACTTCAGACTGACTTACGTTCTGAAGTAATATGTTATATACTCAGTCCTCATTATCAGTGAGTACCATTATCCATGATAAGAGCAACCAATCGGGACCACCACCAGCTCTCAAAAGAAAAACCACCACCACCACCACCACCACCCTCAAATAAAAGGAAAAGAAAATCAATCTTTGGGTTAAAAAATCTAATTAGATTTCCACTTTGAAATCCAAGTTCCTTCTGCTGCAGGACTGATTTTGCAAGGGGATACCTCCTATTACGTATCTTCTAATTCTGGACCACAAAAATCATACAAAGTTTAATTCTATGTAATTTAGAAATAAATATTTGGGCCAACCCTCTTCTCAGATGAAGAAAACAGAGGTCCAAGTCAAACAGTACTTGAGGACCAGACCTTTCGATGGTTGCTCCACACAAATGTTTCCAAGATTTATGCTGCAAGTTTGCTTTTGCCATTGTAATCAACATATGTGGGAAATGCATCTGTATTAAGCTGAAAAGGCTCTCTACAGGCTCCAGTTCTCAGCTATCATTCATCCTTAAACATTCAATTTTTCATGAAATATGGTTTCCAAGGTATCAGCACTAGAGACACCACGACAATATTTTAAATCTGGAAATCCGTTGGCCAGCCGTCTAATTATAGAAGCTAGAAATATTCAGCGTGTAAGCTTTGGGGGATCACCCATGGGGTGAAGAGCGCTGTAATCATTTTCAAGGGTTCTCCAGGTCCTGTGTGTGTTACGTGGAGCATAAAGTTGATAGGAGCAATACTGTGAAATGGGTGATCTCAAACTGCTGGCTATTAGACTCAATTTTTCAAGACTGATGTTTAATAAACCCTGTTCCCAACTCAACTTCAGCAATAAAAAGTAAAAGTCCTAGAGAAAAATGTTTTCTGAGCTTGGATCACTCAGAGGAACCGCTCAAGAAAGACACTTAAAAGTGTTGTTCATTCATTCAGCCAACAAACATTTATTAATATGTCAGGAACTGTTCTCAGCGCTGGCACGATTCAAGTCAAGAATAAGGAATGTTGTAGAACACAACGACAACAACAATAATAACTAACATATGTATAGTCATTTACAGTTCTGAACAAGGTTTCCTAACAATCACTTTTATCCCTCATAACACCTCTGCAAGCTAGGTTTTACAATCATTTTAATAATGAAAAAAAAAAAAGAGGATTTTTTGAATTCCCCAAAATCAAATAACTACCAAGTAAGAGATCTGGGTCTTTAACCCATATCTTCCAAATGCTTATCTCTATTGGTCACTGGGCAACACTAAGTTACAAAATGCTTTGCTTTTATGTTAAGCACTGAAGACAACAAGTTCTGCAGGTTTCTGAGTATTGTGTTAAAGTTGGTGTGCTTTTTGGTTTGTTTTTTTTTTGGTTTTTTTTTTTTTTTTTTTTTTTTATAAGGACAGAGTTTCACAGATCCAGGCTGCGATGTTTGCAAGTTCCAAGTGTTTTTAATATCTTCATCCATATTACTTTACTTATTATAGGGAAACACTGGTGAATGAGTTTGTATGGTTATCTGAATTTTCTAAACAAACAAAAGAAGTTTACTTTCCAGATCTTAAAACCTTTCTTTTCTTAATTTTTATTTATTTTTTATTAACATATAATGTATTATTTGTTTCAGGGGTACAAGTCTGTGAATCATCAGTCTTACACAATTCACAGCCCTCACCATAGCATATACCCTCCCCACTGTCCATCACCCAGCCACCCTATCCCTCCCCCCTCTCCTCCCCTCCAGCAACCCTCAGTTTGTTTCCTGAGATTAAGAGTCTCTTATGGTTTGTCTCCCTCCTCAGTCCCATCTTGTTTCATTTTTCCCTCCCTTTCCCCAAAAACCTCCCTGCCCTGCCTCTCAAATTCCTCTTATCCGGGAGATCTTGTGATAATTATCTTTCTCTGATTGACTTATTTCACTCAGCAAAATACCCTCTACTTCTGTCCACATCATTGCAAATGGCAAGATTTGGGGGGTTTTGATGGCTGCATAGTATTCCACTATATATATATATATATATATATATATATATATATATATATACACACACACACACACACACCACATCTTCTTTATTCATTCATCTGTTGGTGAACATCTAGGTTCTTTCCCTAGTTTGGCTATTTTGGACATTGCTGCTATAAACATTCAGGTGCACATGCCCCTTTGGATCACTACATTTGTATCTTTAGGGTAAATACCCAGTAGCATGATCGCTGGGTTGTAAGGGAGCTCTATTTTCAACTTATTAAAACATTTCTTGCTCGGTATAACATATTGGACAAAAACTTCATCAGCAAAAAACCTGAACAAGTACTTCACTACAGCCAATAAACATATGAAAAGAAACAAAAGATGCTTGGGTAAATGCACATTAAAACCACAATGTGATACAACTATACATCCACCTAAATGATTAAAATAAAAAAGATAATGCCAGCCGTTTGTAAGGATGTGGAGTAGCCAAAACACTTATAAGATGTTAAAAGGAATGTGAATTGGTAGCACTTTTAAAGGAAGGCACTATTATTCCCACATGTTTACTGGAAGACATATGTAAGAATGTTCACAGCAACACTATTGATTATAGCCAAAAACAAGAAACAATCCCAGTGCCCATCAAGAGCAAAATGGTAACTGAACTGTGGCCTTCTCATAAAGCAGAATCCTGTGTACAGTGACAATAAGTCACTACACACAAACATCAGTGAACCTCGCAAACATGACGCTGTGCAAAAGAAGGCAGATGCAAGGATGCGCATCCTATACTCTGGTCGGAAGTTCAATAATAAAAATAGCCTATAGCCTCAGAAGTCAGGACAGAAGTTATCTTTGCAGGGAAATAATGCCTTGGGGGAGAGGAGGACTTCTGGCTGCTGACAACGGTCTGTATCTTGGTCTTGGTGTATTCACTTCGGTAAATCACCAAGCTGTTTGCTTACGTCTCAACACCATGCATACTTTTCTCTATACATTTTATATTTCAATAAAAACTTTGGATGGATGGATGGACGGACAGATAGATAAAGATAAGTTAGGATCGGGGATAGGAGAGCAAAAAAGAAAGGAAGAAAGACAGGGAGGGATGGAGAAGGGAATATAATAAAGTGATCCTATCAGGGTCCACCCACAAAGTCCTTCCCACCATGTCCGCTGTAAGTCCTACGACTGCTTTTCGTACTTGATCCATCTCTCCCTTTACTACCAATCTGTCCCCTGGCACTTTGCAATGTCATCCATGTAGCTGCCAATATCAGCCCATTCCTGTCTTCTAATTTGCAATTCAGTGTTGCTACAGGATTAGAAATGCTATGATCAGTCGTAGTAGAACTGTAGGTGCATGAAGAGTAAACCGATTTGGAGGGATCTCCTGTGAGTAAAGTGAATCCTCTTTAATCTATGTCTTCTCGTAACCCTTTATTTTTCCTGCTCGGGAAAAATAATTTTATTTATTTATTTATTTTGCTGAAGAATATGCCAAATATAGGATTTCCAAATAGACGAAGTTGTTACTGGACCCTACCAGTGACTACTAGTCTCCAGGCCAAACCTACGACTAACTCACACAGAAGTCCAGTTCCCACAAGTTCACTTTTTTGCAAATAATATAAAGGATATTATCAATCAATCAATACACTTCCAAAAAAAGGAAAGAAACCAATGACTTCTTATACAAGACATTATGAAGAACTTTCTCTAGTTGTATCACTCACAGAACATTACCTCAGTCTGAAAGACAATATATTCCTTTCTCATTTTGTATTTTTATTAATTTTGATGTTTAAACTCCCCCAAAAGTATACTACTACAAGTTTTATTTAAAACCTTTTTGAGGATTCTAAGATAAAAACTTAAGTTAAACTGAGGATAGCCTTTTTCTACACAATAATCCCAAACTATCTGTTGGTGGTTATTTATTTCTTTAACATCCTAATTTCATGTAACTTCCTTCTGTATTCACTCTCCATGAAAAACAAAAGTTAACTCTTAAAAACTGGAGATAAAATTGCTCCACGCAAACTGAACACTCTTCATTAGGGAAAGGCACTCTGGCACCAACGGACAGGAGAAAAAATCGAGGTCAATGGGCAGTGCTGCTGAGCAGAATCACTAAGAGGGACCAGAACCAACCCTTCAAACCAGAATAAGCATGTATCTGCTTTAGTATCTTCAGCTGTGACTAAAACAACAATCATTCATTTGATCACAGTCATTCAACACATAGATAGCACTAGTTCAAAGAGAGAAGGTTCGTCCCACCTCCACCAATAAGTTTCCCTTTAGTTTAAGAAAAGTTCAACTAAAATCCCTTTAGTTGAAGAAGGAAGGACAGGAGGGAGGAAGGAAGGGAGGGAGGGAGGAAGGGAGGAAGGAGGAAGGAAGGAAGGAAGGAAGGAAGGAAGGAAGAAAGAGAAAGGAACGGAAAGGATACAAAGTTCTCTGTGCCTAGTTTCCTCATTTTTTCAACCAGCATAATAATCCCTTACATCTCCTTAATTTGCAGGAATAACAAGATGATGTTTTGGTTTATGAAAACAAGTGCAGATGTATATGATTTCACCAAGCCTATTCCTACCACGATCTTTTTTTAATATATAACTTAATTCAAAGGCAAGTAAGATCCATAAGGAATAGGATTATGAACATCGTAAAAAGACGGGAAAACAAACTTTTATCTCTTCTTTGCCACAGCAGGTAAATAAAGCCATCATCACTCATAGCTTTTGATGTCTTGTTTGAAATGCCATCATACTCCTGAGACTAGAGAAATGTAACAAAGTAATTGCCACCAAATCATTATGACAGTCATAAATATGGCTTTAGGTAAAATAAAATCAGTCATCTCTACAAACACGTCGTGTGTGTGTGTGCATGTGTATGTGTGTACATCATCCAAAAGAAATGAGTAAAAGGGTAGGTGGGAAAATCCATCTCTACTACTGAAAAAATAACTAAGGCATGCACCACAGGGATATAAAATATCACCTTTATGTTAGAAGGACAATAACATACTTTCTATTCTGTGACTCAAACATGTCAAATGGAGAAAGGCAAACATATTTGGAATACAACTTACCCCTGACGTCATATGAAAGAAACATTTTTTCCCCTCCCTTAAAATTTCTGCATTATGAAAAAAAAAAAAATCCTGAAAGTAGCAAGACCTAGTTTCATAAAGTCTTACTAACTTTACTTACTAACTTTACTTACTAACCATCCATTTTGCTAAATGACTCCCCCAAAAGACATAAATGTCATAAATCATAGGTTGGCCTCAGAAACTGCGTCAACAGGGAGAACGGAGCTATGTGTTCTGCTGAGAGCTCCCTTGGCCCCATCAAATCATGCACCCTGATTCGCTCCACTTAGCAATCAAGGAAAAAACACTTAGAAACTTCCAGCGTTGTTAGAGTATTCTCTTCTCGGGTCTTTCTTCCCACTCCCAATGTTGTTATCAACCCCGGTCTTAAACTGTATGCATGTTATTAAAATTGAACGCAGAGTGCCTCCAAGAAAGGAGCAGATGAAGTCTACAGAAGCACTGACTTAGGGAGCAGTGTTCCCTCTGGACGCTCTCCCCTAACAGTAGCAGTCCTTGTGGACTGCAGTGTCCTCAGAGGCAAGCAAAGAAACCTGATTATCTACATGATTCACCAGCTAATGTGTACTTTTTTTCCCTTAAGTGTTGTGTTTTTCTTTACAGTGCAAGCTATGGCCAGGCTATCTCTCTTGTTATCAGAACAAAGGATCAGAACCTCAAAATTGTACTTGCCAGGGCTCAGTGAAAAATGAAATTACCACCAGATCATGCTGGCAGTTGTCCCCAAGTTTACCCGACTTCTATCACATTTTTTTCTCTAAATGATTCCCTGTATTCTTTTCACACATTATTACAAACTCCAAATTTATGCTAATCATTTCAAAGACTAAAATAGTAACATCAACAAACATTTAAATTTCTTTTCTGTTGAGAAAATAAACTAAAAGGGATACATCATTATAAACTCAGAGTACATCCTGTCAATTTCTTTGGCTAAGGTGCCTTATACATGTTAATTAGTAAAACTCTAGAATGACCTCAACACATTAAATGATACTTAAAACCTAATTTTGACAACACTCATACACAATGTTGGGGGAGGGGTTCCTTAGTTTTCTTTTTTCTCAAAGGTAGACATGCCTGGAACTATCCAAACATCCAATCTTACACCTCCCACTCCCATTCTTATAAATGTCCTATGTCTCAACAGTTCCAAAGAGTACTACTTTCCGTTCTGTCCACATATGTGAGAGTTTTTATGTCATCTTACCAGAGACTGAGATAAAGTTAAAGAGATTCAATTTCCAGATTTCATAGAAAGAGAACAGAAGCCTATCACTATATTTAACTTTAAAATGAAAGTAAAAGTTTTTTTGTTATTAAAATTATAGAAAAATAAGCAGACATGCTTCCTTTGAAGTTATGCTAACAACCTCAATCTAAGTGCTATAATGATCATGAAAATTATTTAAATGCCAATGTGATAAATACAAGGAGAGTTCTTAGAGACCTTTTGGGAAGACATTACATTGGTTATAAGACGCTACTGAATACTGTTTTAACTGCACTGAAAAAGCTATTCAAATCAAAATGAAAAAATAAAAATAAGCCCTAATGGGCAATGGACACTTTAATTCAGGTAATAGTCTAAGTCCAGGTCCCAAATACAAGGGAAAAAAAGGGGGGGGGAATACTGTACAATGCAGTGTCTCTCCGGAAAGGAACTGTTCCAGGACTTAAGATAGTGTGTGTTTAGTACAGCTCAGGGTTCATGATTCCCCATGAGGAGCAACTTTCTCCAACACTGAAGTGAAATGAGAAAGGAAATAAAGACGGTACTCCAAAGTGGTTAACTGCTCTTCATTGTCAAGACTGAAAAGAGCTTGCTGCAGGGAATTGGTCTGAGAAAGGTGAGGCCCTGAGAAGGAATGAGGGATGGAAAAACAAAAGTTTCGCAAGGAACTGGAAAAAGGGGGGAAAATGCTTTCCGGTGGGAGAACAGAGGTCAAACGGCTTTCTTCTCCATCTTTCGAGTCAAGTTCAGGGTTTGCTGTGGGTTTTGTTTGTTTTTTGTTGTCGTCCTTGTTGTTCTTTTGTTCTTAAAGAACTTTTTCCCTTTGCGGTGCTTGCGGCAGTTTGCTGATGTGGTTCCCAGCTCCTGCCTTTCTTTGTTGACTGTTATTAACGGACTGGCAAGGGCTGGGTGAAATGCACTTAAGAAAAAAGAAATCACCTCTCCTTGCCAAGCCGCACATGCTGCCCAGTACCTGAGGAAGAGCTCCGCTGTCGCTGGCCAAGAGAAATCCCAGTTTAACCTCGGCCTCACTCTTCCAAAGCCACTGCAAGTGACTGTGTGTGTGCCACTTGCAGAGAATCTGCCTGACTCACCCCCCGCGTTCGGTGTGCCAGGGGGAGACGTGAATGCTCCGTCCCGGAGCGGGCAGCGAAGCGGGGGCACCGAGAGTCCCCCAAGCCTCCACCATTCGCGGGTTTGGGGATGTTTGTGTGGCAGGTGCCCGAGCTCCACCGGGACCACCCAGGCTCACAGGAACACACGTGTCACTGCGCGGGAGCCCAGCCCGCCGCGTACACTGGCCCCACAGCCCGGGCAGCAACGCCTGGTTCCGCGCAGGGGGCTCTACACTGGGGGGGAGACAGGGCTGCTCAAACTGCCCCTCTACACGCTAAGAAGGGTGGGGGGGGGAGTACTCTTCCGCGGAAGCCGCGTCCACACTCGGCCGGCGCCCAGCCCAGGGGATGCCCGGCCGCAGCAGACCTCCTTCTCCCTCCCCCGAGGGCGCCGAGGCCGCCCGCGCGCGCTCCGGGACCGGCCCCCGGGCCCTCCGCCCCTGCGCCGCCGCCGCGACGCGGGGTCCCGGCCGACCCTCCCCTCCGCGGCCCGGGCCGCGCGCTCACCTCCTGGGGTCCGCCTTCCGTCGCTCCTCCAGTTTGGCGGCGGAGTGTGGGGCTGCAGCGGCCGCTGCCGCCGCCGCCGCCGCCTTCGCTGCCGCCACGGCCGCCGCGGCCACAGAAGCGCTGCCCGGCGCGCCGCCGGGGCCGGAGGCCTGGGGGCCCGCGGGATCCCCGCAGGCGCGGGCCCGGGGCGCGGCGGGGCCGGGCCGCGGGAAGTTGCCGGCACGACGCGCGGGTCGAGCGGGGCGCAAGCCACCCGCGCCCAAGTAGTCACAACTTTGCCGCCTGGGTGGGTGCGCGCTCCGGGGCGGAGGGAGGCGAGGACGGGGCGAGGGCGCCGGGGCGGGAGGGTCTTCGGAGCAAGCAGGGCTGGAGCCCGCACGGCCCACGAGCCGGGGGGAGGCGGTGGCGGCGCGGGGAGGGGGAGATGTCTACACGGCCCGCGTGGTGCGGGGCGAGCGAGTGTGTGAGAGCGCGGGCGTCTACTCTACTTTGCCTTCTGCAGCTTCTGCATATTTATGGGGATCTCCGAGGTTTTTGCCAGTAACTAACACTGCAGCGGCGGTGCCCGGCGAGGGCGCCCCTCGGGAGCGAGCTGCGGGACGGGGAAGCGGGAAAGGCGGCCGTGGCGGAGGCTGTGCCACGAGCGCGAGCCCGCGATCCATTTTTAAAGCCGCGAGTGGCCTCGGCCGGCCCCCTGCCCTGCCCTCGCTCGCGCCGCCCGGCCCCCACCGCTCGGGGCCGCGGCTCGGCGTCAGGCGCCCGGGCATCCGCGGCGGCGGGGAGGGGCCTGGGGCCGCGCCGCCTCCGCCGGGGGCTCGTGCTCCGCGCGCCGCGCCCGCCCGGACCCGGCGGGAGACCCGGGTCCCGACCGGCTGCCTTCGCCGGCCTGGGTTCCTTCTCTCACGCCCTGAGCGAGCTGCTAGGTCCAGTTTTTTGTCCTAGTCACAGCAGATCCCCAGTGGGGACAGCCTGTTCTCCCGGGCAGAACTGAAGTTGCTTTCGTTTCCCGGCCCCAGATCACTCTGGAGGCTACTTCGTTCAACTTGGGGCGTCCGGGTGGAGCGCTACGGGCACTCGGTCCTCGTTCACCTTCAGCGGGGGATGTCTGGGGACAGCACCGTCCTCAGCCTTGTGCTTTTGTCACGGGTGTTGTCTTCCTCAGACAGTCTGAGAAACACCACTGGCCCTCCGAGGGAGTCTTCTTGAGCGTACAAAGTTATTATTTGTATTGACTCTGGTCCTAAGGCTAAGTATTGAGGTTCAAGTACCCTTTGCTAAGCAAATAATACTAATAATGTATCAGTGGCCCAGCCCCATCATGATCAGTTAAGTAAACCATTGAGATATCAACAGACTGTCAGCACAGACACCATCTAACGTTCTGGGTCCTGCGAGAGAGCAGGGATGTGAGCCGCACAGTATATGATGCAAGCGTATGAGAGTTTCCTATTAATACATATCATGTGTGTGTGTGTGTGTGTGTGTGTGCGTGTGTGTGTGTGTGTGCGTGTGTGTGTGTGGAAGTCACTGACCAAACTGCATTTTCAACAGTAACCATCAAAACACATAAAACCCAAGAAAAATAATTTCAACACACAGACTATCTGCTCCTGGTTCCAAACCCTTCTTCAGTACTAAGCAATAACTAATAAGACCCCTGCGGGGAGGGGGGATATTCTGGAGGAAAATAACTTAGGGACAGAAGCTTCTCTTTCTAGTATTTAAAACTGGAAGAGATCCATTGTACCTCACCAGTGCTTAGGAGGCAGGCATTTAAGGGGGGGGGGGGGAATGGGTATATTTAAAATCCTCAGTCAATGCTCACAAGGCACTAGGAACCACCCAAAGCTGTCTGAAATTAAAATGCACTAATGTCATGTGTCCAGCTGTTGTCACATCTGGCTCACGTATATGTTCACGCATTCTACATAATGTACTGCAGTGACACGGGGAATTCGAAACAGAAGACTGAAAAAAATTAACTTTAAAACTTGTGCCTACATATTTATATTTTGTTTTTAGATTAACGTTAAAATTAACTTTCAGTGCCTGAAAACACAGTTAGCAAGACTCAGCAACCCCAAAGTAAGCTCACAGGCAAAGGGAAGCCACTTTTGTATTAAGAATTTGACACTGCTATTCAGCAGTTTTTCACACTGTGGATTATGTATTTCAACATAGCTGGCAATTTCTCATTATAATCGTGAACCAGCCATGAATGGTCAGCGTTGGTGAATGTTTGGGAAAGGAATAGTGCAAGAAATTTATGTTTTCTAATATTCTGCTGCAAAATATATCAAACTATCCTTCACAAAAACCAAATAGGTAAGCCCTGGAAGCATTTCGCTATTGAGATTGGCACAACTTCACCCTGAAAGGGGTATAAAATCGGTGTGTGAGGGGTGGGAGGCAGGGAGGGAATTAGAGCACTATGAGGTAAGGTTTCGTGTGTGTCTTAAATTAATGAGAAAAAGAGTTGTCTTTGGCAAAGAGCCCACAACCTCTGTTATCATTCTCATTACTTGCTGTTTGCTATCCCACAATTAAAAGAGCATGTTCCATTTCCTTTCCTATTGATTATTGTCCAGTAATTGAGATATATGTGTTTTTCCTTTAAAAGGTCATTGATTAACTTTCCTTGTCAACTCTGCATGTGGTCACCTTTGCTACTGCTACCCGGGTGAGGACAATGAATCCTGAGATCTTTTTTTATCACCTGTTCTAAAACTTGAGTTGTGTCCCTTGATTCCCATGAACCCAGAGAAAGATTTATTTGTTCTTCTTGTCTTGGGGTTCACACAGGTTGATGACAAAGAAAATGAACAGAAAAATTAATGGAATTTTAAAAAACAGCATAAGTACTCTTTACTGATAATGATTTGCTTTTTTGATCAATAACTCTTTGTACTAAATGACCTTCTAGAATACCCACGCACGACTTAGCTTATCAGTCAAGTTTCTGTCCTATCAGCCAAGGTCCTAACAGACACCTAAAGAAAACAGGAAAATGGGAGGAGGAACCTTTGTTTCAATGACAAGCACCATCTAGTGGCAGCCGGTGATGAAACCTCCGGACCCCGTAAGGTCCAACAAGAAGGAAGACAAAGTTTGTGAACAGACAGTCCAAGCAATCCTGGTCATGTATAAGCATGGCACTCTTTGCTTCTAAAACAAGAAAGCTGTCTGTAGTAAAATAGTACAACCAATAGGCCCTTTGCTAATTATTCTAAGTAGGGTGCAGATGTGATGTGCCGACAGGATTACTGCCGTAAAGCCATTTCTCAAGTCACACCTCTGTCCTTTTGTCCTGAAAAACTTCTGTGTTTAAGTTTCCTCATATAAAATAAGGAGATTGATGGCTTATCACCAGTATTATCTATAAAGCATTTTGTTCAATAATAGCAGAACCCACAAATGCAACTGTTATACTTGGGGGTCTCTTCATTATTCTGTTTTATTAGAAAAGAAAAAGAAGGTGAAAGATATCACTGAATGTTGATCCTGGAGTTATTCAAAATTATAACAATTATACACACTTCATTTGGGGGCCTACACAAAAAGGCGGTAGCAGATACGTTATATCCCGTTACTATAGACTTCAAAGAATAATCAGAACTATTACTCAGTATCAGGTTCTTACTAAGTATGGGGCTCGTTGGTAGAAGTTTGACAAACATTTTGCTATACACAATCATTTTCTTTGTGCTTACGTTTGTTTTGAGTTGCAGTTGTTTTGTTATTCGACAGTATAGCAATCGAACGATCACTAAATTTGCCATTCCATCATAAATTTAGTCAATCACTTGATGATGTGAATCTAAGGAAAGAGAAAATCACTTTTTCTTTTTTGCCCTGGAACCAGTCTGGGATGAAACCGAAGACAGATATAGGTATAGACAGAGAGAAAGAGAAAGATCACTTAAAGACCTCATTTTTCATTTATTTACACCCCAGAAAGTTCATATTCAGTCTGACAAATTCCTGAATAAATTCAGCCAACCAAGATTTATAATCTATATTCACTCCTTCAACTTGAGCTTTAAAAATAACCAACCCCTTCTTAAGAGGAAAGGAGAAAAGTGAACACAGTCTTTGCAAGCTGTCCTCATGGCATGAGTGAGGGAAAATAATTTTATTTGGTTAAACGTGTGTCATAAGTTTCTTCATAGCTTAAACTACTAAGCTCTCAACTTATCCAACTGTCATTTTTAAAACACACACGTAAAGCCAAATATTAGGAGGATCTAACTTCTAAAAACAGGGGCCTATCTCTGTTAATGTCAAGGAAGGCAAGTTATTCAATCTTTTGGGGCCTAAGTTCCCTCAGCAATAAAATCAAGGGGCTTGAGATCTTTTTCTTAAATAATAATAATAATAATTTTAATAGGATACCAGAATATTTTTCTCTAATAAAATTTGAAGAATATGCCTATGACAGAGAAACATGCAAATCTTTCAGGAACGGTATTGACACACTTATAATGAATGCTCTGCTTAATAACCCGAGGCCAGAGTTCCAGCCTCTTCCTCCTACAGAATTTCTCCCGTGACCAGCATCACATAGGACACAGGCCTCTCTATTTGGAAAGGAAAACTTAAATTGAGCTACTACATCTATGCCCACTGACTTAAAAGATCGGTCTGGTTTTAAGTAAGACAGAGAATTACGTCAAACTTCTCTGCCAGAACTGACTCGTGGGGCCCAAGGACTCTGCCAATCAGAGTGTGTGTGTGTGTGTGTGTGTGTGCGTGCGTGTGTGTGTGTGTGTCTACATGAGCCATCTCCCGGACATAGAAAGGTGCTTGTTTCCTTGTATCCCTCCGGCCTCCCCGCCTCCTCAGAGGATGAATAAGTCCAGATGGCAGGCTACTCTAAAATTCCTCTCCCTGAGTCACGTGGACACAGCTGTTCCACAGATTAGCCACCACTGGATCAACCTGGACCGTGACTATTCTCGTCCCACTGGTCTGTTTCCCAGGCCAGGCCCATCCTGGAGACCACTGCACCTCGGTCTCCCTGCAAGGAACGGAAGAGTTGGCGCTGGAAGCGCACGTTTGCCGGACTGATTTCTTTTCAGGAAATGCTTCAAAATTTTAAAAGTTGGCTCCTTTCTTCCCCATCCTAAGGGAAGAAACATTCTGAGCAAATTTGCCTTTTATGGCTTTTTAATTTCTCACCGCCAACCAAAAGACCTTCCGTTCTACATAGAACACGGAGCGTACACAGACCATCCATCCAGTCCACAAACACTTAAGAATCTACTTACTATGTGTCAAGGACTCTTCTAGGTTCTATCCCAGAACAAGCAGATAGAATTCCTGCTTCATGAAGCTTACAAATAAACAAATAACAAGATAATTTCCATTTCCTTGGACTACAGAATGCTATGAAGTAGCAGATGCATGAATGGGGGGGGGGCCAAGCCTCCAAGTTCACAATTCCAGTTTACCCCTCTTATCCCTGTGTCTTAATAACAGCATTCCCCCTCACTCTCAAAAGAGAAATTGGTGAGAAAGGGGCACCTGGGTGGCTCAGTGGGTTAAAGCCTCTGCCTTTGGCTCAGGTCATGATTCCAGAGTCATGGGATCGAGCCCCGCATCGGGCTTCCTGCTCAGTGGGGAGCCTGCTTCCCCCTCCCTCTGTGCCTGCCTCTCTACTTGTGATCTCTGTCTGTCAAATAAATAAATAAAATCTTAAAAAAAAAAAAAGAAAGAAATTTAGAATCACCCTGGCCCTAGAAGAAGTAAAACACAGTGAGTGAGAGGACAGGGGAGAGTTATTTTCAGGTGGATGTTAGGGAAAGCCTCCCTGACCTGGTGACGTCTGAGCACACGGATCAGAATGACAAGATGCATAAATATGAAAAATTTTAAAGGCAACTTGACATGACAAGCAACACCTGGCAGGCAGCCTCACACACAGTAGGAACTCAGTAACTACTTATAGGATGATTGATTGCATGCACTCATTTTAGAACATTAACTATAGAGAGATTTAGTCAACCAGATTATACTTCCATTAAGATAAATTCAGATTCCACATATTCCTTAAGACATCATTCTTCGTAAACAAGAACTTTTAGACTACATCCACATAGCTATCGGCACGTGCATAAAATATCTCCAAAAAATCCAGGAGCAACTGAAACCACTATTTGCCTCCAGGAAGGGAAATTAGGTGATCGTGGGAAGACATCTCACTGTATCCTTTATTACTTTTTGAATTCTGAGCCATGTGAATAGATTGTTTATTTTTTAACTTAAATTTGAATTTAAAATACATAAATAATTCCCTTTACACCTTGGAGCTATTTCTCCATACAAATAGGCATGTAATTAAACAGAAACTCTTGAGATAAACAGGGAGACCAATATCCTCATATTCTTACAAAGCAATGGCAGTGCTGGAATATCTGAGTCCCTTCGCGGCTGCTGGGCACTGCTGAGGGCTCACAGTGTTTGCTCACTGCCCACCTGGGCTCTGTTCAAATCAGCATCATGGGACAAAAAGACCTTCAAAAGGATATTGCTGTTTTTCTTGCAGGTGGGGAAATCAAATCAGTACAAAAATCTTAAAATAACATCATATGGGGCATCTCGCTGCACCTTTGATTACAGCTGTTTGGTTTTCAAAACTGAAAATCTGTTCCTTTTTTCCATTATAAAAGTAATACGGTTCATTATTTAAAACTTGTAAAATAGAGAAAAATAGATGGAACAGCAGTGAGAAATAGCCTCTTTCAGAGAAAGACTGCTAATACCCTGGCATATTTTCATCACAAGTTTCTAGCCAGGGAAAAAGGGGGCGTGGTAGGATCTGGATTCGGTGCCGTCTTTCTCAACCCATTTGATAGCTGCTGGGCTCTTACCTCAGCACAATTCCAGAATTGACCTTCTGTTTGTGAAAATTCATATGGAACACAGTCTCTATTGACAGTTTCTGCTATGTGGCAATGAAAATACTGACTGTCCCATTAACAGTCCTAGTACTTATAATCAGAACAGCCAATGTTGAGCCTGGCTGGCTCAGTCAGGAAAGCATCTAACTCTTGATCTCTGGGTTGTAAGTTCAAGCCCCATGTTGGGTGTAGAGATTGCTTTAAAATAAAGTATTATTTTAAAAAAATAGCCAGTGCCTACATAGTCATTACCACATTCCAGGGACTATTCTAATTACTTAACATAAATGAACTCATTCAATCTTCATAATAACCCCATCAACAGCATCACGCCCAACATCAAAAAGGAAGCACTGTGAGTACCAGAAGCCGTACTTTCCATACATGTCAGCTGTTTCAGATTGCCTCAAAATTTGAAGAAGTTTGGAATTGAAGGTTTGTCCTTTCTCTTTGAACTTAAACATCTGATCTGGAAGAATTAGCTAACTGCTGGGCAAAGTGACCCCTGAATTGCATTTACGGCTCCAATTCCAACCAAATCTGACAGACCACATAGATACTAATACCAAGACCTGAATATACTTCTGAGAACTCGGTTATCCAAAACCAGAATTTTTGGAATTTTTGGAACCTGAAAACATCATACTTTGTATTATTTTCTCTTTTAACATGGCTACTTTTTCATCACATTATTGAAAATCAGATTTTCAGCAGTGTTTTCTTTTAACTTTAATCTCATTATGTGCTATCTCCAATCATCTCTATAGGGCACAAAATAGATATGCAACATGTATGTTTGAAGGCCATTAATCACTTCCCATGAACCAGCAAACCAAGGTATTCACTTACTTTTTCCCCTTGACCTTTTGATTTTGCATATTAAAATATGTGGGGGAAGGAAATATTTTTCTTAGTGTTCTGATAGTGTTATTGTTGTTTTGGTATGTAGGGCCTGGACCTGGTACTAGCAATTTTCATCCTTAAATAAAACTTTAAGACCTTTATGTCTCTACCAAAAACCAGCATTCCATCCAAAATTACACTGAAATGGGTAATAATTTTCCTTCGGCAATTCTTACTTGCTTAAACTCAAAAATTAGTATGTAGCCAACATTTGTCAGAAAACATGTGTTAGTATATGTGATGGTAAATCAGAAACTGGAAGAGAGAGGTGATTTTTGTATTACTGAAAGCTACATTCCTTTCATCTCAATTTGCCACCTGAATACTTTGGCAACTTTGATCCAGGGAAACTAACTCCAAAATCATTTCTTGGTCCTCACTCACATTTGTTCATAGGTTTAGTAATGCCTTGGAGCCAACGACCTGGCATCTTAGTCCAAGGAAGGCATTAAAATAAACCCTAAAGAGGAAGAAAGAATAAGAGGCAAATGGCACAGGTCAGAAGCAAGAGTGCTAGACAGCTCTCTCTGCTCCAGTCAGTGGCTCTCAAATGCTATTACTGCTTCTTTGATTAAATTAAAATGCAATAAGTATTGAGCACTTATTTAACACTTTGTCTATCCTGGCAAAAGGAAAAGATATTCCACTTAGAGAAACAACCATTCAAAAGTTTCTGCTGATGCTGCAGTTAGCCTTTGGAAAAAAGAACAGAGTAATCAAGTAGATGGAGGTGATTTTTCAGAGAATACTGAAGAAAATATTACATACGAGGTACAGTGGGTGCTGTCCGAATGAATTGCTTCCACAGTCTTGCTTTAGCACTGAGCACCCATCAAGGCGAATGGAAGTGGTCCAGTGTAATGCTAAAAGCTTGTAAGCAAATAAATTCAATGCCACATTCAATAATTAAGAATAGCTACCATTTGTCAAGAACTTCCTTATGCTCATGGAAACCTTGTATGATAGGACAAAAATTATCTGTTTCACCATGAAGGAAACGGAGGTCAGAAATATCAAGCGACTGACCTCAGATCGCACAAACCCCAAAGTTATGGAGCCCGAGTTGTGAAACTAAGTGTAAGCCCCAGCTCCTTCCACCATACCAGGCTTCCTCAATCTACCCCTCAGGGGACACATGACGAAGTTGAAATTACAAGGTCCTTGGTCCTTGAGGGGAAAAGTCTGGGCTCCTCGCCTCCACAGTCCTTCCTCCCCACATTCCCTATTTTCAATCTGAACTGCACGGGGGCGGGGGGTGGCACCTGGGTGGCTCAGTCAGTTAGGCGTCTGCCTGCAGCCCAGGTCATGGTCCCAAAGTCCCGGGATCCAAGCCGGTGCCGGGTTCCCCACTCAGCATAGAGCCGGCATCTCCCTCTCCCTGTGCCTGCAGCTCTGCCTACTTGTGCTCTCTCTTTATCTGTCAAATAAGTAAATAAAATCTTTTAAATAAATAAATATAAAAAATAAACTGCACATGAAGCAGGACTATTTTGATTAAGTTCCTGCCTTCTCCTAACCAAAAAAAGGAAAAAAAAAAAAAACTTTCAATGTTGTTCATCAGCTGTTGGATGAAGTCCAAATTATTTAGCTTGGAGTTGGTGGCCTTTTATGACCTGGTTTCAACCAGCTGTATTTGCTGCTGACCCCGTATACAGCGTGACACTCCATGCAGCCCAGAATTCTCACCATTTCCTGAATATGCATTTTGTTTTCTTGGTCCTGGTTACTAGCTCATGCCAATTTATTTTACCAGGAATGCCTTTCTTCCACCTCCTTCTCCATCTATGGAAAGCCTATTTTTTTTTTAAAGATTTTATTTATTTATTTGAGAGAGAGGGAGAGCACGGGTGGCGTGAGGGACAGAGAAGCAGACTCCTCGCTGAGCAGGGAGCCCAGTGCAATGCAGGGCTCAATCCTGGGACTCAGGGATTGTGACCTGAGCTGAAGGCAGACACTTAACCAACTGAGCCACCCAGACACCCCAAGCCTACTTATTTCTAAACATCCAATTAAAATGCTACCCGGTCAATATCATCTTCTCTGATTCATTTAGCCCAGAAGACCTCTTTCTCCTCCATACTGATAACATTTAGATGCCACTTAGCTGTCTCTTGAACCATTTCAACGTAATGAGGTTTTTGGTATATTTTCCTCACTTCCCCCACAAAATTGTTGGCTCTGTGGAAGTGAGAAACGTGTCATGCCTTTTTCTATTTCTCACCTCCTCTAGTGTAGTCCCATACACATTGGAGATTCTCATTAAAACCTGAATGAATAAATGAGGCTTAGGTTTAGTTAATGATATTTACAACCTGAAATATAGAAAGATCTACCTTGAAAGGTCAGACTGAACCACAAAACACTTAAAGGTTTTTACTTTTCTGTGGTTACTAATGTAAAAATCTTTTATGTTCAGTCATAGGCTTTAGCTATGGGTCCATTTTCATGAAAAATTAGGCATAAACATATAATGTCTCCTTGTTTTAAACAATCTTTCATTTATTCATTCAGAAAAAAATGAAATGCCTATGACACACAAGATCCAGCAAAGTCCTAAAGAAACAAGGGTGCAAAACAGAAAAGGCCTTCAGGGAGCTTAAATTCTAGTTAGAAAGAGAGGCAATGAGCAAGTAAACAAAAATACAGAACAGTAAGTTCTCTTATGGAAATTAACATGATAATGCAGAGAGGAACAAGACAGAGTACTTCAGACTGGGCAGTCAGAGAAGGCTTGAGGAGGTAACAGCTGACTTTAAATGAGCTGGTCTTACAGAAAGCTATGGGGAAAGGACACCAGGCTGGGGAACCAGCAGGTTTGAAGACTCTTGGGGGTTGAAGAACAAAAGTTGGTGAGAATAGAACGCAACAAGAGGAGAGAGTGTTACGAGAGGAGGTTTAGAGAAAAAGGTGGGAGCCAGATCTTAAAAGTTTTGCAGGTCCCAGGAACAAATTAGCATCATGTTCTAAGAGCAATTAGACGCTACTGAAGAGTTCTAAATGAGGGTATCACATAATCCCATTTTGCCTTTGGGAAGTTCATTCTTACTACTAACTGGGGAAGGAATTAGAGAGGACCGGATGGCTTGCATTAGGAGAGGAGCACGGCAGATGGAGAGAATCAGATGAATTTGAGAGGCATTTTGGAGATAGAACTGAGTGGAGTTGACAAATTAGACGTACAAGTTGGAAGAACAAGAAAAATCAAGGATGATTCCCAAGTTTTCTATGAGGGCCAAGCTTTAACGAGGACCAAGCTTAGAGAAAACAAAAATCACTTTCAGTTTGAAGGGGAGACACAGAACACTGTTCGGAAATAATAGGTTTGAGATGACTTTTAGACATCTAATTTAATAAACAACCAACATCACAAAAATTTACCATTTCACCGAACACTCACATTTTCTAATTGTGTACTCACTTTTTCTTTGGCCATGGAGGAGACTGTTTCCCAAAGAAGGTCTTAGCAACATCTCCCATTCCCATATCCTCTTTTCAGTGGGATCTCACCACTCCCCTATGGAGAGGTGGAGTCTAATTCTCCTCTCCTTCAACCTGGATGGGTTTAGGACTACTTGACCAAAAGAACATGGTGGAAGTGAGGCTCTATGGCTTCCAAGGCTTAGTCATGAGTGTAACTATCACTTTGTTTGCTGGAGCAGTTACGCTTGCAAACTTGAGCCACCTTCCATAGAAGACTGTCCTAAACCTGCCATGTTTGGCTCCAAGCCAAACCACTTGGAACAACCACATGGAGAAATCACCTATAAGCCATTCAGTTGCCAGTTCTAGTCTCCAGGTCTTTCCAACACAGGCACCAGCCATCTGAGTAAAGAGGCTTCCGGATGATTCTAGCCCCCAGCCATCAAACCACCGCAGCTTCCAAATGGCTTCCCAGTGGAGATTCTAGACTCTGAGGAGCAGAGACAAGCCATCTTGCTGTGCCCTGTCCTGACACACAGAATCCATGAACGTAATGAAATTTTAAGCGATGGAATGTTGGGGTAGTTCGTTAAGCAGCAATAGTTACCATATTAGCCAGTTAAACAAACATTTGGGAAATAAATCCATTTAAGTTATAATCCTTCCCACATGTCGCCTATACAGTTCAACTAAATTCTAAAAGAGTCCGCAATCCGCGAACAAGATTCTTAAACTAAATATCATTTTACTTACTCAAATAAAGATTGAGTAACCACATTAGTGGTGACTATGGGACAGACAAGGATTCTGAAGTTCAGGCATAAATTGGCACCCAATTCTTCTTGGTAAAATTACACTTGATAGTAAAGGATGCATTCAGGTTTGATAAAAGCTAGAGCGAAATGAAGCCAGTTTTAAAGCCCCGATGTACATGCACATTTGCAGATTTCAAATCTTGTGATTTCCTTTACATTCCATAAGATGTTCTCCTGCGGTTATCTCTAAGTTATGTGAGTGGAGCTACAAATAGACTGCTTAAGGATAAAATTCCTAAGTATGACAGGGAATTTGAACAACAAAAACAATTTTTAAACAACAAAGTTTTTTTGTTTCCAGAAACAATCTCTATTTTTTTCTTTTTTTAGCAGCCAATATTTTCTCTTTACTTTTCTTTCAGGAAGTACAAGGGATGCCTGGGTGGCTCAGTCAGTTAAGTGTTTGCCTTCGGCTCAGGTCATGATCCCAGGGTCCTGAAATAAAGCCCGGCATTAGGCTCCCTGCTGAGCCTAGGCTTCCTGCTTGTCCCTCTCTTTCTGCTGTTCCCCCTGTCTTTGCTCTCTCTCTCTTTCTCTCTCTCTCTCTCTGACAAATAAATAAATAAAATCTTTTTTTTTTTTAAGTATAAAATAGGAGAATTTGTCCTTGGATATTAGGGATATTTCTTTTGAAATACTCTGATTTGAAAACTATTTTAACACCACATAATAAATTTTGAAAGCAAATTATTTTCCTAAGAATTAGTACCTGTTACCTTGTAAGTGAATAAAGTCAATTTGTTTTGCCTCTACAACAATCAGAAATATTTAATAAAGTCATATGAATGATTTTAGCAAGCACTAGCAATAACATACCTTCCTCCGTGGGTAGCCACTTCTTCCTGGCTCTGACAGAGCTGGTCTTTGATCATATTTCACTCCTCAGTGATCCAATAAGTTTTGATTATCCTTGCAGATCCATAATCAATATGAAACTTTTAGTCTGGTATGGGCAAAATAAACTGAACTCAAAGCTATTGACTTTACTTCAACCTTCGCTATTATGCCATATGGGCAATACCAATATTGGTACTCTATTTGAGTGCTAAGATTCTGGAAGCGCCTTAAAAATGGTAATTACACATGTTTACACTTTTTTTTTTTTTCATTTCTTTCCAAAGAAATAAACCAACATAATCACCATTTACAGCCTTAGAATCTTTCAGCTGCCATATGGAAATTTTTCTTTGGGGACTTATAGGGTCATGTCATTTTTTAAAATCATGTACTCTAACAACTTCAAGTATTTTTTTGTTTGCTGAAGAGTTTGAATTTAAGGGCTTATTATATTTCGTGAATAAGAAATTAGGGCGTCTGTGTGCCTCAGAGGGTTAAGCCTCAAGCCTTCAGCTCAGGTCATAGTCTCAGTCAGGGTCCTGGGATTGAGCCCCTGTTGGGCTCTCTCTGCTCAGCAGGAAGCCCTTTTCTCCCTCTCTCTCTGCCTGCCTCTCTCCCTACTTGTGATCTCTCTCTCTCTCTCTCTGTCAAATTAATAAATATAATCTTAAAAAAAAAAAAGAAATTAGTTTAATCCTGGGCTCACCAAACTTTTTCTGTAGAGTCAGATAGCAAGGGTTACTGACTTTGCCGGCCCTTTATTCTGTCTCAACGACTCTCAACTCTGCCATTGTTGTGAGAAAGCAGCTGTAGGCAATATGCAAATGATGGGTGGTATGGCCACAACAGGGCCACACTTTGCCAACCCCTGGTTGAGACTAAAAGCAGACTACATTAATAAAACAAACTGGAATGTAATCATGTTTATTTATGAAAGATCTACCTTTCAAATCTTCTTAGTATGTCTTTCTTTACACCTCTTGTTCTGCTTTATTACGCACTGCACCATGCTCCCTCACTCAACGCACCTCCTGTATTCCAGCGGACTGAGATAAGTCAATTATCGTATTACATCAATGCCTGGAATGCTACAAAACTACTCCGGGACACCACTGCAGAAAATAACAGACTAAAAGCTGAGGTCTAGTATTTTAGAGTTGGAGGGAGTGTGAAAATACTAGTTCAGAATATTTAGCAAAGCACCCTACTACCTTGCATAGCTAGGAAGATCCATTCCTAACCACAAATTAAATACTAAATTAAAAGTGACAGTTTATATGGCTAATAGGGGGTATTCCCCTCAGAGGCACTAGTATCACACACAGGTGTGGACACTCCCATTTCCCCAAAATTGAGCAACCTAACAAAATTGGAATCACAAAAATAAAGCCTACACTCTACCCATTCTCATTATTAAGTAAAAGTGAAAGAAAACAGTAGATTAAAAGATGAAATTTATAAAGGATCTAATGGTCTGCCTACTTCCATGGCCAAACGATAATCTGACATGGTCAACCTGGCTTGAAATTTTTATTCTCTTCCCCTGATTGTGCTCCTAATCACCTGCTAAAAAAAATCATCTACTCTCCGTCTATATGACTCAGATTTCTAGTTCCCTGACCCCACAGTCTCTGCCAAAGATTGAAACATTACTGATAAAGAACTCTAGAACAATTTTAGGAACATTGTTTTAGTGATAAAGAAAAGGTAGCACACAACAAAATCCGGAGCAATAGGACAGGAGAAAAAAAATGGCATGGAACTATCAAATAAATGTAGTGAGTCCTTGAGTGTATTGTCTTCTTTATCTTACGTAAACAAATTTTGACCATATATAGTACCCATAAAGAATTATTTTTGTTTTCCACTGTCTTTCTAAGTTTAATACACTGGATCCAAAAACTAAGCAAAATGGTAAAATGTTCTTTCATAGTAAGAATCTTTAGTTCTTTCCTGAGCTAATCCACTAAATCCACTTTCCCTTATGATCTACATTCATTAGTGATTCATTCTCACTCTCATGAACTACAATTCCATTTAAAATATATGAACAAGGGATGGGGCAAGGTCAGCAGGGACTGAACTCAGGTGGCCTACTGCTTAGCCTTGAACTAAAACCACTAAAACCTTGGAATTATCTGATTAACAACCATGCAGTTACCTAAGAGTAGTGATCTCGAATGGAATATAACTGTCCTATTCCTTACAGGATGAAAATTATACTTTGCAACAAGAGTGAAACAGAGAAGAGCATGATTTTTGGAGACTCATGGGTTTGAAACTTATTTCTATTATTTACTCTCTGAGTAATCTCTATTATTGGTGGCGGTGGTAGGCTGTCAGTGCTGGCGATGAGGATGTGGCTATCACTAGCAGCTCAGTAACTATGAGAGAAAAAGGCACAATTTTCATGCCAAAGTAATTTCAAATAACCTTCTCAGTCCATCAAACATATTGAATGCCTCAATCTATATTCTATCTTCAATTGGGTGAGCAAGGATTTATCTCTTCAAAGTGATGTTGATTGAATTAAGGCCACCATTTGGCATGGAAAGAAACAGTGGAATAGTCTTTTTCACTTAATCCATCCCCAGTTTCCTATGGAAATGCAAACCTCACTGTAATCCTACATCTAGTTAATAGGTTGCGGTGGAAGTACTGTCAGAATTAGAGAAGAGAGGAACATATCCACTTCTATATTTTTTTATTTCTTTCTTAAACTCTAAGGACAGAACTAAGTAATCCATGAGGGTAGACCTAATTCTTTCCCATCCTGTCATGTTTTTCTTCCTTCAACTCTTAAAAAGTCTTAATAAAATTATCCTAACACTCAGTGTTGAGCCTAGAGTCTACCATTGTCTTTTATCACCTGCCATTCTCCTATTCCATTTTGCTTTTTTGTCTGCACTTTGTTTTTTGTTCATTAAACAACCTATAGAGTTTATGTGTCAAACACTATGCTCAGTAATGGGAATAAACAACAGTTAACAAGACATGATACAGTCTTGCCCTCATGGAGCTTACTGTAGAGACCTTATGAAAGAATATTAAATAAATATATAAGTCAGCAATTTATTAATTACAAACAGGGTTAGACAATAGTCATCATTGAAAGACAAGAGATGGAGATCTGTCCCCACCGAACTCTGGTGAGCTATCACCTCTATAACTAATGGGAAGCCAACTGGAGATGACTTTCCTATCTTCACATTCCCTGCCACTGACATCATTCCCTCAGTAAAATCAAACAATGGGATATGGATGATGATGCTTGGGTGGGGGCAATAAATGTTCTCGTAGAGTAAGTTAATGAATAATCATATTGCTACATGATACCTTTTCTCACTCTATAACACTGTACTTGTCTTTAGGGAAATCACACAAATTGTTTATTTAAAGCACACTGAGAGGCTTATTTGCTTTGTGGAGAAGAGCTCAGGGTGATGTCTCTATCAGAACCCTATGGCTCACTCATGCTCTCCTGTTTGTAAGGGGAAGAAAGCCAAGTTGGAAACTCTTAATTCTCTTCTCTTCCTGCCCCTTGATATAAACATCCACACTCAGGCATAGAACCCCAATGGATACTGTGGAAATACAGTATCTTTGCAATTTAATTCATTCTTAAGATCTTTATATTTATCTGGAAGGTGAATATTTATTAGTGAAAGTAATCTCCAAAATACAGATCTTCCTTCAGAATTCATCAAAGCCTCGTTTTTAACATAGTGCAAGGCTTGTTGTTTGTGGGTTTTTGTTTTTGTTTTTGTTTTTTACTTATCAAGGTTGATTTTTTCAACTCTTCAAATGGGGTAGGAAGATCCATTCCTAACCACAAATATTACGTTGCTAGTCTCTAGATATTTTTGCCGATCCCCTTGATTTATGTTTTCTTTAGACCAAGTTTGTTGTTTGTTTCTGATCAAAGCCCTGTCCTTTTTTCTAAGCTCTTCCTTTTTTCTTACCCTTCATCTATACTGTCAACTCCATGATATTACACTCCCCTCCCCTCTGCTCACACGTCTCCCCTCACTTCTGATTTCCTCTCCTTCTTTAAACTGGTTTCTGAATCTGTGTGGTGAATGTTCCTTTGCTCCTATTAAATTGCTATAGAAGTAAAATGGAGTTCCACATGAGAAAAGCTCAATGCATAGTAGAAGAATTATAATTTTATCAAGCTTCCAAAAAATGGCATTTTGCAAAATTTGACATTTATAATGGCTATCCCTGTGTTTGTAGGGGGAAGGGGCGGTCCCAGAGTTAATACCTGGACATGTATATAAGATAAAACAATAGGGAAGGTGTTTATTTCCTTCCAAATAGAAATCATCAAGGAAGAGGGAGTACCACTAGGTCCAATTAAGACTGTCTACTCTCGGGGCACCTGGGTGGTTCAGTGGGTTAAGCATCTGCCTTAGGCTTAGGTCATGATCCCAGGGTCTTAGCATCAAGCCTTCCATTGAGCGCTGCTCAGCAGGGAGTCTGCTTCTCCCTCTCCCTCTGCTCCTCCTCACCCTACTCATTCTCTCTCTCTCTCAAATAAATAAATAAAATCTTAAAAAAAAATACTGTCTACTCTAGATTGAAACTACATGGATTTAAATCCTGGCATTTTCATTTGCTAACCCACATGACTGTGGTCAATGTTACCCAACTTCTCTGAGGCTCTGTGTCCACACTGGAAAAAGTATCTACTTCATCAACTTGTTTGAAAAGTACATGAATTAAATAGATGTAAAGTGCTTAGAAGTTCTTGGTACCTAGGAAACATTCAATAAACATTAGCCATTATTAAGATAGATTCCAAATCCAAAGATCTACCTCTTTCTTTTTTGAACCCTAATGCACAGAAAATTCAAACCAAATGCATTGGGAAACTTCCAGATTTTCACATAAGCTTGTTGATCATCATTTGGCAATACAGGAGAGTCCTGTATATATTCTCATTATATAGACATAGATGTGTAGCTATGCACACACACACACACAAACACACACACGTAAATTTTGTATCTCTATTTTTCTTTTATAAAGTTATATCTCTTGATGTTTATTTTGTTATTATATTAGATATATATATTTTTTTTAAGTAAACTACATATAAGGTACCATGAGATCCATCCAGGTGTTTCCTGGGTAAAAAGACTGGACTTCTAAGATCTCCCAAGTGAAAAGAATGGGACATGTTACTTCACGACTCTATTCTCCAGCTCACATCAGATTCCCCTTTAGGTACTTGCAATCAGAAAAGCGCACACGAGCTAACTCATCTCTTACTGGCCCACCCACGCTTTACCTATACTCTCCCTCTGCCCTGACCCAGAACACCACGGGTGGCAAAAAAGGATGGAGTTGGAGCAGAATGCCCAGAATCATGTCAGACGAGGAATCGGAATCTATATTGACATGAGAATGGACTGCCAATCCCAAGGACCCTTCTCACAGCCACCCATTTCTCTTTCAGCACATTGCTACAAGGCTAAAGGGACTTGGGAATTTGATGTGTGAAGGGGACTTACTTTGCCATTCCAAGTAAGTGGCTGCGGAAGGTCACCATGGAAACCATCACTTGGATTTTGGTGTATTTAAAACCTCAATTCAGCATTTAAAATCTGTAGCTCGCCTTTGAGAAACATCTTAGCTTTTCAAAAAGCTTTGGGTAAGTGGGAGCAGGGAACCAGTGGTGTTGATTAGTCTGTTTATTTAGCTAATAAAACTAAACTGTTTTTTTAGGCACAGTGGTTGGTTTCTTTGCCAGTATAAGCAGAAAATTGGATTCATTGTGTTTAGACATGCCCTTTCATTCAGGTCACAGTTGTACATTCGTAAATCTTTTTATCATATTTAATATCTATGCAGATGCTCTGTGGCTACATGTTTATATTACTTGTTCCTAAAAAAGAGACACACCAAGTCAAGGATGTGTTTGCCTGGCATTCTGATTTTTTAATTGGGTTTTTTCCCATAAACCTAGGTTGTTGCTCACAGTTTCATTCTCTTATAAACACCATGGTAACCAGGGAAAGAAAACTTTTCATGAAATGCACTTCTCATCATTTGATGGTCTGGAAATTGGATTTAAATTCTGAAAATAGGGCTTTAAATCAAGTGGGTGCGTTTCCCTGATATATAGCGTTCCTCAGGATCTTATTTTCCTCTTGCCACTGCCTTTGTTGTCAGAGATACCAGCCAGCGAGCAAGATGGTCACTGGTTCACTACTTCTCCCTGCTGGAGGATGCTCACATGTGTAGTGTAATATCCAGAAGGCAGGCACAGAAGGCAAACCGAGGTACATGTAATCCAAAGATTAGAAGGATTTGAATGATCACAAAATCAGTCAAAAGTTATATACTGAGTTAATGTACTTAGGACATTACATTGCATCTCAAATTTCCTAATTTCAGAGGTTTGAATTTGTGCATTATATTCCATAATGTATGCTAAAGTAATAAATACAGAGTCATTAAAATATCACTTGTGCAAAAAAAATCACTTATGCTAATTTTTTGTCTTTTCAATATATGAAAATCCAGAAAATCCAATTCAAAAATAAGCATTCTAATGACGACCTTGATTCATATCATGTGAAAAAGTACTTTCCAATGACCAGTTTTGCTCTTGTTCCAAACACATTAATACATATTCTATTAAAATGTGCTATATTAATGTGTGTCAGTTTTAAATAAATAAAAGTGGTATTATTCTGATATTCCTGACATCTAATGGCATGGCGTCATTATATATGCTACTAAACTCGTTATTAGTGTCATTAGTGTCTAATAATATCATTGCTCCAACTTCCTTTCTCTTCAGTAGTATTTTGGCTGTAGACACATACTCAACTTTGCTTTAAGAATTCTTACAGGTCAAAAAAAAAAATTCTTACAGGTCAACATTCGCAAAATCAATCAATGTGATAGAACAAATCAATAAGAGAAGAGAGAAGAACCACATGGTCCTCTCAATTGGTGCAGAAAAAGCATTTGACAAAATCCAGCATCCGTTCCTGATTAAAATGCTTCAAAGTATAGGGATAGAGGGAACACTCCTGAACTTCAGAAAATCTATCTATGAAAGACCCACAGCAAATATCATCCTCAATGGGAAAAAGCGCGCAGCCTTCCCATTGAGATCAGGAACACGACAAAGATGCCCACTCTCACCACTTGTTCAACATAGTATTAGAAGTCCTAGCAACAGCAATCAGACAACAAAGAGAAATAAAAGGTATCCAAATTGG
The DNA here is from genome assembly GCF_002288905.1 of Enhydra lutris kenyoni. Lineage (NCBI taxonomy): Eukaryota > Metazoa > Chordata > Mammalia > Carnivora > Mustelidae > Enhydra > Enhydra lutris. The sequence continues at coordinate 11,019,495 of NW_019154105.1, forward strand.
CAAGGAAGAAGTCAAACTCTCTCTCTTCGCAGATGATTTGATTCTTTATATGGAAAACCCAAAAGACTCCACCCCCAAACTACTAGAACTCATACAGCAATTCAGTAACGTGGCAGGATACAAAGTCAATGTACAGAAATCAGTGGCTTTCTTATACACTAACAATGAAAATACAGAAAGGGAAATTAGAGAATCGATTCCATTTACTATAGCACCAAGAACCATAAGATACCTGGGAATAAACCTAACCAAAGAGGTAAAGGATCTGTATTCAAGGAACTACAGAACACTCATGAAAGAAATTGAAGAAGACACAAAAAGATGGAAGACCATTCCATGCTCATGGATCAGAAGAATAAACATTGTTAAAATGTCTATACTGCCTAGAACAATCTATACTTTTAATGCCATTCTGATCAAAATTTCACCGGTATTTTTCAAAGAGCTGGAGCAAATAATCCTAAAATTTGTATGGAATCAGAAGAGACCCCGAATCGCTAAGGAAATGTTGAAAAACAAAAATAAAACTGGCGGCATCACGTTACCTGATTTCAAGCTTTATTACAAAGCTGTGATCACCAAGACAACATGGTACTGGCATAAAAACAGACACATAAACCAGTGGAACAAAGTAGAGAGCCCAGATATGGACCCTCAACTCTATGGTCAAATAATCTTTGACAAAGCAGGAAAAACTATACAGTGGAAAAAAGACAGTCTCTTCAATAAATGGTGCTGGGAAAACTGGACAGCTATATATAGAAGAATGAAACTCGACCATTCTCTTACACTGTACACAAAGATATACTCAAAATGGATAAAAGACCTCAACGTGAGACAGGAATCCATCAGAATCCTAGAGGAGAACATAGGCAGTAACCTCTTCGATATCAGCCACAGCAACTTCTTTCAAGATATGTCTCCAAAGGCAAAAGAAACAAAAGCGAAAATGAACTTTTGGAACTTCATCAAGATCAAAAGCTTCTGCACAGCAAAGGAAACAGTCAACAAAACAAAGAGGCAACCCATGGAATGGGAGAAGATATTTGCAAATGACAGTACAGACAAAAGGCTGATATCCAGGATCTATAAAGAACTCCTGAAACTCAGCACACACAAAACAGACAATCATATCAAAAAATGGGCAGAAGATATGAACAGACACTTCTCCAATGAAGACATACAAATGGCTATCAGACTCATGAAAAAATGTTCATCATCACTAGCCATCAGGGAGATTCAAATTAAAACCACATTGAGATACCATCTTACACCAGTTAGAATGGCCAAAATTAGCAAGACAGGAAACAACGTGTGTTGGAGAGGATGTGGAGAAAGGGGAACCCTCTTACAGTGTTGGTGGGAATGCAAGTTGGTGCAGCCACTTTGGAGAACAGTGTGGAGATTCCTCAAGAAATTAAAAATAGAGCTTCCCTAGTAGTAGTGCCATTGCACTACTGGGTATTTACCCCAAAGATACAGATGTAGTGAAAAGAAGGGCCATCTGTACCCCAATGTTCATAGCAGCAATGGCCACAGTCGCCAAACTGTGGAAAGAACCAAGATGCCCTTCAACGGACGAATGGATGAGGAAGATGTGGCCCATATACACTATGGAGTATTATGCCTCCATCAGAAAGGATGAATAACCAACTTTTGTAGCAACATGGACGGGACTGGAAGAGATTATGCTGAGTGAAATAAGTCAAGCAGAGAGAGTCAATTATCATATGGTTTCACTTATTTGTGGAGCATAACAAATAGGATGGAGGACAAGGGGAGATGAGAGGAGAAGGGAGTTGAGGGAAATTGGAAGGGGAGGTGAACCATGAGAGACTATGGACTCTGAAAAACAATCTGAGGGTTTTGAAGGGGCGGGGGGTGGGAGGTTGGGGGAACCAGGTGGTGGGTATTGGGGAGGGCACGTATTGCATGGAGCACTGGGTGTGGTGCAAAAACAATGAATACTGTTATGCTGAAAGGAAATTAAAAAAATAAAAATAAAAATAAAAATGCATTTTAAAAAATAATGTATTCTGAGAGATAGTGCATCATTTATAACAGAACAATTTTATTATTACAAAGCAAAAAAAAAAAAAGAATTCTTACAGGTATCAGTTGAACTTCACACATCAGGTTTATAGACCATCCATAATTGTAGGCTGGAGTGGTGTATTTACATCTATAGATGAAGGAATAAATAATTAACAATCCATGACGAATGCGGCCATAATTACACAATTTAAAGAAATGCTGGGTAGGAATAGTCTCTTTTCTCAAACGTGAAGCATTTTTTTATGGCATGCCATTCTAAACCTCATTTTAGGATCACTAATAAAAATGATTATAAGTCACTTTGCAAAAATAAAACTGGTAAGCATGAGCTGAATAAGTACTATTAATTAGAGCTATTAAGGCTTCGGAGCAAAAAGGAAACGTCACTCCGGCATCGCTAGAACGAAGCCGAAAGTACTACTGAGGAAATGCAGGAAATCCACAGGAGAGGACTAGTGGCGGCCAAGATGGCTTGACTGTCACGTAAGCCCCACATTGTTTCGAGGGCTGGTTATTTCTCTTTCGATATGGTATTTTTACATCAGCTGCCTGCAGAATCACGAGGTGTGTGCTTCTTTGGACATAAGCCAACTTCTCTCAAGGTATAATTTTACTGTCTTTATACCAATATGTTTAATCCTATCAGATTCAGTTGTGAGGAAAGCCCTATAATTTTTACTTGTAAAATTCACGAGCAGATTATTTGTGCTGCTGAAGCGAGTGACTCGTGAGCATAGAGCAGTCAAAGACCGTGAGGATATACCAAAAACATGTCATGTGTACACAAAGTCTGTACATAGCTGTGCACAGAGTGGAAGTACATCCTAATAAAGAAATCTGTATGGCTACCGATCAAAAATATTCACCTCATCCAACTGTGGTACAGTGTCAAGAATCCTTCATCAGCTTCTCCAACCAATGCATGAACCCTACAGGCTGTAGGGAAACCTAGCCGCCCGCCCCCCCCCCCAACCCCCGGCAAAAAACACACACATCACAGCTTCTTTGGCAGGATCTGTGGAATTATATGCCGTAGAATTTGCCTGTTTAGACAGTGCATCATTATTCCCACATTTCCAGAACTGGGCTTATGTGAATAATGGCAGAGAAACATAATAAAGAAAGATGGATTAAGGTCCTTTTTCTATTAAATCAATGCATGAAAAGCCATTAAAAGCCGAAAGAAAAGATTATACGTATTCCTGTAAATTCTGCACTGACTGTTCTATAAAAAATCGTGATGTGCAAAGTTTATGCATACTTATAATTACCAAGAAATGCAAAGAAATGTTTCTAATACCTGTAATGCCAAACAGACTTTTTTGAAAATCATACATTTATCCTAATCCATGTGCTTAAAATCCCAATTGGATAATTCTAATAAATTCACACCAAGAATACAGCAGACATATAGAAGGAACATTTTCATATAATGGAATTTCCCGTTCATTAGGGCTCCCAGCTCCACATATCCAGACTGCCTTAAAGTTGAAACCAATGGTGTTTATTCTTTATTTTGTTCTTTAATAATTAAATGCCCTTTATTTTGCAGTCCAATGTGGAGATACCTTAAGTCAAATTCCATTTAACAGAACCTAGAGCTATTTCCAGATGGAAGAGGTATCTGAAACCCTACAAAATAATTTTCATCTTAAAACTCAGCTTGTTTAACATACAAAATCATTATACACCCAGAACTGGAAGGGTTCGTGAGAACTTATCCACATTGGTGGCTTTCCAACTTTTTCAACCATAGACGTTCTATACATAAACACACATACACACAAAAAATAATAAAAATAAATGGCATAAAACAGTAATTTCCCTTACCTTATGAGATGCATTACTCTGACAGTGTCACTTGATATTTTCAAATGTTCATTGGGACCCACTAAATTGATTTTGTGACCTACCAGTGAGTTGCAACTTATGGTTCAAGAACTTATGCAGTACCCCAGTCACTGACAATTTATAAGAATGAAATGAATTATAGGGGTGCCTGGGTGGCTCAGTGAGTTAAGCCTCTGCCTTTGGCTCAGGTCATGATCTCAGGGTCCTGGGATCGAGCCCCACATCGGGCTCTCTGGTCAACAGGGAGCCTGCTTCCCCCTCTCTCTCTGCCTGCTTCTCTGCCTACTTGTGATCTCTCTCTGTCAAATAAGTAAATAAAATCTTTAAAAAAAAAAGAATGAAATGAATTATAGATGATATCCAGTTTTCTCATTTTAAAGATGATACAAAAACAGACTTATATGTTAATTTTTTCCACAGCATGGATTATCAAATTTTCCTTCACAAATATAAAAAATAGTAAGTGATCAATTATTTATAACTGAACTTCCTTTAATTGGTATAGATCTACTTTTTTCCAGTTTCTTCTTTTTTTTAATTTTTTTAAAGATTTATTTATTTATTTATTTGAGAGACAGACCACAAGCAGGGGGTGGGACAGAGAGAGAAGCCAGTTCCCCTTTGAGCTGGGAGCCCGATGCAGGACTTGATCCCAGTACCCTGGGATCATGACCTGAGCCCAACGCAGACACTTAACTGACTGAGTCTCCCAAGTGACCCTTCAGTTTCTTCTTAATGTATCATATGTACTATTATGACCTTTGCCTTCTTGACTTTGTCACTATTGTATTTTAGCATTTCTGTTTTTCCTCAGGGTATAAGTACTTACAATATTTATTATTCTCTTCCTATTTTTCCTTTAACCAAGTCCAATATACTTCTTAACAATGATTTTCTATTAACCGCAATTATTATCTACCTTATGCAGATTCTTTGTCGATTGTACCTGGAGGACCAGGTGCTCCTGTGATCATTCTTTACTGATCTTCTCTTGCCCAAATATCTTCTCTCCTCGATCATCTCAAATGTGTCATTAAATGAGCATTTCAGCCACACTAACCACATTTCAAGTGTTGGAGCGCCACATGGTTGGCTACAGGAGGCTAGTGGCTACTGTTTTGGACCGTGCAGGATACCCTCATCTCCCACAATTAGGAATGAAAAGGAAATCATATGGAAACAATTTGAGGCATGGACTTTCAAGCAGTAAAATATTTCCCCTCCAACACAGCTAATCCCACCGTAACTCCTCTTCTATCATGACCCCCATGTTCCTTTAAAACACACACACAAGAAAATGAAGACAGCTGACAGAAAAGGCATGCTCAGCTATGCCGTGGGTGGGGGCGGGTAATTCCAGATTCCAGGAGAATCCAGGATGCAAGCCCCATTGCATCCCTACCTCTGCTTCTCCTCGTCCCATCCCTGGGCACTTATTTGAAGAGTTGCTAGTTGGAAGCAGGTGATGGGATAGGCAAAGGATTTTATTTTTTAAAATCATCTTTTCTGCTATTCTTGCTAAATGGCAGGGCCTTGATAGCATTTTGCAAATTGAATTTACCTTTTCATTTAGACAGCGCACTTAACTGAGCTTCCATTTGCCTTCTGTGGACTAAAAAAAGGTTCTGTGTATTTACTGGCTCAGTTCTCTGCCTGCACATGAGGGAATCGGGGTGTTTACATACCACTATTTCTGGCTGAACCTAAACCTTGGTTCCCAGAGGAAGGCAACTTGCAGACCATCTCCATTTATGAGAAGGGCATCTGTTTTCCCAGCCACATCTTACCATATGGCTCTTGGTTCTCCCCAGAACCTATTGGCTGCCTCCCCCTCCACCCTCAGCCAAACCCGAGTTTGGTTTCTCTGTTCCCAGATACTCTCTGTTTCCCTGGGCAACATCACTGTGTACAGAAACTCACTGCTTGGACACTCCAAGGACTGTCAGAGCTCAACATTTATTTTTGCAACAATAATCAAGATTAATAATGTATTTTGTTTTTCAGCCATGAAATATAAGGGGTGTTCAAGCGCAAAAATGGTTTTATGAACACATATATTATAGATAAGTATTTATAAGCAGGTAATATTAATATATAATAGAATCCACACTTAAATTTATAAATGGTTAAGTTAAGCCAGATGGCTAATTGGGTTTAGGGGATCCATTTGATGAATCAAAAAATAATGCCATCTTTGAAAGTAGGCCAGTAAAACTCTGGCCCCACTGCATTTTCATAGTGATAGGAAGAGAAAACCCATTAGCAAACAGAAAATCTCATCCAAACCTATCAGCAGAATTGACAAAACTAGTTCCAAGCCTTGGAAGGTAGACGAGAATATTGCCTCTCTCCCACCTCTATCCATTTGGAGTATAGTGCCTGATGCGTGATTGGTACTTAATAAATACTCGTTAAACAAATAAATAATGAGAAACAGAATTTTAAAAATACGTCTACAGACCCATGGATAGAGTTTCAGAGTCACACCTGAGAGCTTAGAGGTTTCCTGTCTGGTTTGATTCAGCTGTAGGACTTCAATGTTGTCACACTCCCTGCTTTTAGCACACAAAATTTAGGACTTCCTGTTCCCTGCCAAAGAAAGGCTGTGTCTGATTTCTATGTCCTTTTTGAACCAATGGCCCTGAATCATATCTGAAGAGATCCCAGAAAAAGACTTTGTTATTTGGGGGCGGAGGGAGAATTTGCCTATGATTTTTTTTTCTTAGTGTTGAACCTATTTTTAGGCCTTGAGTTTTTTGTTTTTGTTTTTATTTATTTATTTGACAGAGAGAGAGAGAGAGAGAGAGATTACAAGCAGGGAAGCCGCAGGCAGAGGGAAAGGGAGAAGCAGGGTCCCCGTTGAGCAAAGAGCCTGATGCCAGGCTCGACCCCAGGACCCTGAGGCGAAGGCAGACGCCCAATGACTGAGCCACCCAAGGCACACCTAGGCCTTTGGTTTTAAACTAATAATAGTAGTAGTAGTTAAAAGCCTTTCCATGACATCTTCTGAAGAACTAATAGTGAGGAAATTCAAGAAAGAGAATTATGCCATCCTGATTAAGCTTACTGCGTTCACGGCACATCTTGCCTAAACCACATCCTTTAATCCCAGCTTCAAGTGTTGAGCCTGTTTCTACTAAGAACCTTAAAGATCCGTGCCTTTAGAGGGTGTGAAAACCAGTCTTCCTTCTCGAGTGATCCAAGATTCGTTCCACAGGGTCCCCGAAGAGCACTGAGTAGGGTCAGTGGGAAAACTCTGGGCAGAAAAGAGATGTTGGCGTAATAGGAAGAAGAGCTTTTCAATCATCAAAGCCGTCTGTGACATTAGAAGTATTGGACGTGCCATGTCACGACCTGGGAAATTCCTTGTCACTGTTCCGATGGAGGACAGAAGTAGAGAGGAAGGAGCATCAGTCAGTGAGGAGCTCCATGACCTTTAAGTCCTTTCCAGTGAGGGTCCAAGAGTCTTCTCCCGGCACTCTGAATTGCGCTTCTGCATCTAGTTGCTTACCTGAGCTAACAAAGGTTAGACACAACTGAATCTCTACTTGGTCAGGCCCCTTGTTTTCTTGAAACCAGCCTCAGTCCCCCCAGAGTCACAGCCTGTTGGAAGGGCTCTATCTTCCCTCCGGACAACCAGGCCAGACCAGTACTTTACCAGGCACATGGAATCCAGCCAAAACAAACCCGGCCTCAGAAATGTGGAAAACAGCTAATTTTTTGGCTACAATGCAGATGGCTTCAATGACTCCTCAGGCCCCCACGCAGAAAGACCCTAAAAGCCCTCAGATCCTACTTGATTTAACTCCCTGTCCTGAAATACGATGTTCTGTGTCGTGACGCTATAAATTAACTTGGTATTCTGACAATTTAACTGGTCTGATTAAGTCAAGCCCCTTTTGTTTCCTATTTCCTCCTTCTCCTGCTCCACTCCATCACAGGACACTGGCAAAAAAAAAAAAAAAAAACCACCAAGTCCATAGTTCATGCAGGGGAGAGGTGCAAGGGGAAAGGAAGGAAAAGCATCACTGTGGTGTGTGGTTTCGCTTCCCACAGTTGACTTTGGAATTCATCTCTCTGACTGCTTATTACTCACGGATTGTCATCAACCGCCAGCCCGAGGGAGTGCTGGGGAGACGGCAAACAGAGGTGAGGGGTATGAAAAGAGGACAGGAAGAGCAGAAGGAGGAAAGAGCGAACAGTAAAACCGCACACAATTCCCAGTGCCCCTTGTGGTCCTCTCAATGGCATGACTGCAGATCTGAGATCACCACACTGCACTGCCAGTGGCTGGGGACGCCTCCGAGGGGAGCACGGGGGGTGCTGCGAAAAGTCCCCCCTAAGAGGATGCAGCCTCTGGTCTCAATGTCATGGGTGGATGTCACCAAGGCACTCTTTCCTCCAAAAACATTGGGACAGCAAGGCCCATGTTTCAGTCCAAATGCCATCACTACCTGAAATGGCCCCAGAGGATTCCAGATCGATTCCTTCTGTACATTCAAAAACACCTCCCTCCTCCATTTTATGCTTAAGTGCTTCCCACTCCTTTTTATGCATCGTATTTAATTTTACACTTAATATGTTTATTTTGGTTTTAGCAAAAGGAGGAGGCAGCTCATGAGGCACACTTTAACTGGCAAACACACTGGGGAGCTCTGTCCTAGAGCTGTACTCGAGCTGCAGAGTATCTTAGAGCATTTCCGTGCATTAGGTCTGATTGTGAAGCAATTACTACCTGCGGTTTGTGGAAGAATTTCCTTACTCCCTTTCAGAATAAGACCCGTCCCTCTTACACACAGGCACAAACACACACACACAAGTATTTGGAGCCATGTACGCAACTTTGCATTCCTTGCTCCTATGGCTTTGGACATAATTATCAATAAACATTATTGCAGTTTAGTTTAAACCTTTGAATTAAAAGATGGGAAAGGTTAGATAGTAGCTACCTATGTAACCAGTATTGTTTTCTTCCTTATTCACTCTTCTGCTATCCCCTCAACACTGAACCCTGACCTGAGAGCTTTATTGATCTTTATTTAATTCTCTCCAGTTGAATTGCCAGTACAGTAGGGGTGTGTGTGTGTGTGTGTGTGTGTGTGTGTGTGTGTGTGTGTATATATATATATATATATATATAAAATATTGAATCTGTTTGTGTGTGTACACATG
>NW_019154105.1:11028582-11111502 GCF_002288905.1 Enhydra lutris kenyoni
TATATGTATATATATGTACATATATACATATATGTATATATGTATATATATGTACATATATACATATATGTATATATGTATATATATCTCTTTGTGTGTGTGTTTGTGCCTGTGCCTATATATTATATGTTATATATATATATTATATATATAATATATATAATATATATATATAAATACACACACACACAAACAGATTCATCCACTCGTTCAATATTTGTTAAACACTCAGGGCATCTGCCTTTGGCTCAGGTCGTGATTCCAGGGTCCTGGGATTGAGCCCAGCTTCTCCCTTTCCCTCTGCCGCTTCCCCTGCTAGTGCTCTCTCACTCTCTCTCTGTCAAATAAATAAAATCTTAAAAAAAAAAATTTGTTAAACTCTAATAGGTTCCAGGTGCTGTTCTAGGTACTGGCGATACTAATGAGGAAGGCAGACAAGGTCCCTGACCTCATGGAATTAAGTTCCAGTGGGGAAAAAAAAAATCAAAATATAAACAAAATTTTAAAATGTATTTATGGCAAGGTGATCAAGAGGACATTTCTAAAGATATTTCACTGAGACCCAAGAGTAACCCAGGTGAAGGTGTGAGGGAACAACAGCCCAAGAGAAAAAAAGAGAAAGAGCACAAGCTCTGAGAGGAAACAGTCTTGAAATGTTTGAGACCTCATGGCCGGAGTGCATGAAGGCGAGAAAGAAAATGAGCACAAAGAGATCATAAGGGCCTTGCCAACATGGTAAGAGATTTAGGTCTTATTTTAAATGTAACAGGAGGTCATTCAAGAGTTTCGAGCAAGGAGTGTGCATGATTGCTTTGGCTGTAGGATTATACTGAAGGAGGGCACGAGTAGAAGCCTCCTGTTGAGTCTGCAACCGTCCAGGGACAGATTGATGGTGTCTGGAACCACTGTTCCTGGACTGGAGGGGATGAGAAGTGGTCATATCTGATACATATTTTGAAAGTAAACTACCAATGGATGGTCCTGTTGGGGAAGTGTGGAAGAAATCAAGAACGAATCCTACGTTTAGGGCCTGAACAACAGTGAAATGTAAATCACACCATTTCATGAGATGGGGCAGGTAGGGCCAAGGGGAAGCAGCTTTGGAGGAAAAAACCAAAACAATGTGTGTGTGACATCCTCTACAAATCCAAACGAAAATCCAAAGCAATTTAATACATACATCTGAAGATCAAAGAAAAGTGAAACTTTGAGATATAATTTGTCAGTTGTTAACAGATCTTATTTATTACCATTAGATGTTATGATCTGTTCAAAAACAACCCATTTTAAAAATAGTTTTACTGGAAAATCTAAAAAAGGGGAAACAAACGAAGAAAAAATCAAAGCTCACAACTATCCCAAAAGAAGCAGTTTAGCTTGATGAATTAGATTAATCATCATGTTCCTTCCAACTAGATGATCTCTTCTGGTTAAATAAAGAAAGATGGATCAATCATTGATTCATTGATTTTTCTTTTTTTTTCTTTTCTTTCTTTCTTTCTTTCTCTCTCTTTCTCTCTCTCTCTCTTTTTTTTTTTTTTTTTTTTTACCTGTACCTTTCCTCTGGCTCCCAATATACCCCATCAGCCTCCTTCCTTCTCTGCAAAAGAACAAAACAGTTTTCCTGGCAGAGAAATGTGAATTACTGTGACAAATGTGATGGCTACAATCAGTGCAGAGAAGAAACAGTGTTTGGCTCATCTGTGAACCTTAAGATAATGCTTATTCAAGAGAGCTTTGTTCACTGGTTCTATAGATCTTTGCAGATAATATGAACTGAGTGAGCTTTAATAACACACCGACTCCTCAAACTGGAAAGTCTTGGGGTACTCTTGGTTGCATCTTTCTTTTCCTACTAAAGATGGTTCTTTCCCATAGAGCCTGCTTAGAGTTCTGTGGGAGAGTTGGCACTAACCATGACCACCGTTGAATGTGGTTGCCACCTGTGATTGATCGTCTTTGCCTGGGCAAGTTTTGGGATAGAGGCTGGCCTAAAACTAAATTAATATGAAAAAACAAATTGATTAGTGAGGCAGCCAGGAAATGGATAGGGTTAATATTTTAATAGGAGTGATAACACTGGCCTCCAGAAGGAGTTCACTTCTTGACCCCTCTGGCTTCTTTTATTTGACGTGGTGGCAAAATATACCTTTCATTAATCAACTTAACTACTTGGTTTGTCATTCCAAGGCCACACTGACATAATGAATGAAGTCTGTCTTTTGGAGTCCTGCTATGACACTGTTAAATATAGAGAGGAATTTGGCAAATATATCCGTGGAGCATTCTCATATTAAAAAAACTAACAAGATAATTTTATTAGAGCCCAATATTAGCAAAAGAGCAAATCCCCAGGGCATTTTCTCTTTGTGCTAGGGGCCATCCTTGCCAACCAAAGTATCAGAGCCTATTTTATGAAATTGCTTTATAGATGCAACTTCCAGTTAAAGTGCTCCTTTGCCTTTAAGCTTGTGACTAGAACAAACCAGACACAGAAGAGTCTTTCTCTGGGTTAACACAACATATCTCAGCACCTTTATTCATCTCCACGTCCTTTTTCAAATGGTGCCAGTGGTTAGAATTGCCCTCAGAGCTCAAGTTTGCAAGGGGGACAGGTAGCAACCACTTGAAAATTTTCAATCCTAAGAGTGTTGAATGTCCAGGAAATATGCAGAAAGCATGTAAGAATGAAGTTGTGGCAGAACCAGGAGCTCTTTTTCAGGATAAATAAGGACTTGTTCAAGCTATGAGAAGGCCCGAAAAGAGAAGGTGGTTACAGGATCTTGAGATCAGGAAGCTTATGACCATGTTCACTAAATATTATTGGATAAATGAATGAACAAAAATGTCCATTCAGGTGAAGAAGCTACTTCAGGAGGCACCCCTTTTTATACCAAAGGAGGAATGCTAGGCAAAATGTTCAGGTATCCTGGCCAGAGAACAGACTGATGTCTAGATAAATAAGGGATTGGGATCAAGAAGTTTCATGGATTGGCCACAAGCAGAGGATGACTCCTGAGAAACTAAGGTCCAGCATGGATTATAAGGTGGGGACAGAAGAAAATACGACAGGGATCCTATTATCAGAACTTAGGTCCAAGATGACAGCTTCTATGAAAATTACTGTACAGAGTCAAAGCAGAGTTGTCAGTAAGATGTCTCTTAGCCTTGAGCTTATGTTCTCCTTAATTAGTGTGGAGTCTGGGCCAGAGTCTGAACCAGATATAAGCTTAAACCGGAGATATAATCCAATTTAGGGAACTGGTAGATGAACAGGTAAGGGAGACAGACCAGTCGTTACAACATCTTCCTCTTCAAGGGTTCTCTAGCTAGTTTCGTGGGAAGGAGCTACCAGGATGTTGAGATATCTCTTCTTTGGCCAAAAATAAGAGCATAGGCTTTGGATTCAGGAAGAAGTTTGAGCTTCCCCATCTGTTAGCTAACAAGAGCCTGGTGATAGCAAAATGGCTTTTTTGTATGTAAAATATGCAATGTGCTTAATACTGTGCCAGACTGACTCTAAGTTGCACACACAAAAAAGTGGTAGCTGCTGTTGTTCCTGCTGTTGTTATTTCAAGAATTATAGAAGGCTTACCACATGCCAGACACATCATCTCATTTGGCCCACCCAACACCCCTTGAGGTAGGGACTATTGTTACCACACACTTATAAATGAGAAAGGGGAGACCCCAAGAGATTATGAAACTTGTCCAAGGTTACACAATTTATACAGGAGGAACTGGTATTTCAAACTCGTTTGTCTGACACTAGAAACTTTGGTCTAATAATACACTGATCCTTGAAAGTATGAAACCATAACTGAGTCTTGAGTCTATTTTGGAATCTCAGATGGCCTCTCGCAGATAATTCCTCAGAGGCTGGCGTACATCACATATGGGGTTTATAGATAACCCCACCTTAACACTGACTTTCTTGCAGCTACTAAAGGTCTTCCTAAACTAGTTCTACTCTAATCTGTTCCAAGTGGCATGTGAACATCTGGCTGTCTCTCAAGAGAACTCAGAACATATATTCCCATGTAAGATTAGTGAGAAAAGCATTCAGCTATGCGTGAGGACTCTTCTCAACTTTGGGCTTGAATCCAGTTCTGCTGGCCTCTAGGTCAGCAAGGACAAGTGTGATACTGTGTTCCCTAGGCCCAGAGCACCCAACCAAAGACCCTAGGATGAGACTAACGTGAGACTCAGAAACATGAAACCGGGGTTTGAGATGAACACTGGGCTTGTGCTCACAGAGAGCTTGGTTGTACCAGCCTCTAAAGCTACAGGAGAGCACCGGACTATAGATTTAAAAAAAAGAAAAGAAAAGAAAAGAAAAGAAAAAGGAGGTTCAAGATCTTGTGATGTCCCCCAATTCCTCTCCCTGCAGCACTATGAACCTCCAGGGCTGTGAGGGTTTGGAAACTTAATCAGAAGAACATCAGAAGTTCTGAGTGGGGGCGCCTGGGGGGCTCAGTGGGTTAAGCCTCTGCCTTCGGCTCAGGTCATGATCTCAGGGTCCTGGGATCGAGCCCCGCATCGGGCTCTCTGCTCAGCGGGAGCCTGCTTCCCCCTCTCTCTCTGCCTGCCTCTCTGCCTACTTGTGATCTCTCTCTGTCAAATAAGTAAATAAAATCTTTTTAAAAAAAAAAAAAGGGGGACGCCTGGGTGGCTCAGTTGGTTAAGCGGCTGCCTTCCGCTCAGGTCATGATCCCAGCGTCCTGGGATCAAGTCCCACATCCGGCTCCTTGCTCATCAGGGAGCCTGCTTCTTCCTCTGCCTGTGCCTGCCATTCTGTCTGCCTGTGCTTGCTCTCTCTCCCTCTCTCTCTCTGACAAATAAAAAAATAAAATCTTTAAAAAAAAAAAAAAAAAAGGAAGAAAGAAAGAAGAAGAAGAAGTTCTGAGGGTCTCAGTTGAATCTAAAATACTAAGATCTTTCAGGAGACTGGCTCGGCTGTGCTTCCACGACTCCACCACACGAAGAAGACAAGTATTCACCTCTAGGATCGAGTGAAGATAATTGAGCTGTGTCAAAGAGCAACTGTATTCTCCTATAGTTTCTTAAAAGCTTATTGGAGCTCAGCATGGGAGTCCCAACAACTGTCATCCCCAGCAAGCCCTGACCAGGCTCCACGGTCTCATGTCAGCTCCCCCTTCCCTAGAGGCTCCACCACCTTGGCTCTTTTAGAGCTGGAAGCCCCAGCTTCTGCCATACACACAGGAGATGACACTTGCTGGCATCCCTGGGGCCTGTCCAAAACTCACCACCAAGCTCCGTAAGGACCACCCTTTGCCCTTTGGGGAGAGAGGACTGTGGTCCCCAGCCACGGACTCAGGACTATGGAACAGCACTACTGAAGCCTCTCAGCCATGCTTAGTAACACGGGGAGAAAATCCCTGGTCCCTGGGCTTCTATTCAAAGTAATACAATCCAGGACACCTGGGTGGCTCAGTTGGTAAAGAGACTGCCTTCGGCTCAGGTCAAGATCTTGGAGTCCTGGGATAGAGTCCCACATCGGGATCCTTGCTCAGCAGGGAGTCTGCTTCTCCTTCTGACCCACCCCTTCTCATGCTCTCTCTCTCATTCTTTCTTTTTCAAATAAATAAATACATACATACATAATCTCTCTTTAAAACAAAAACCAAAAAAACAAAGTAATACAATCCAGTATTATATGGACTGAGTATTCTCAGTCAGGGGAATTGAGACTGAGAAAGCAAGTGCATGGGAGGTACACAGAGCAGAGGCCTGGGTCTCCTTGTAAGGGAGCGAAGGTTAGAACAGGATTTGGGCCCCAGAAAGAGGACACAGAAACAATGTACTTTACCTAGTCCTTCACAGAACAGCTTTCTCCCTCTACAGGGAAGCTACTGTAGACAAGCATCGTAAGTACCATCGTCAGGACCCAGGCCATTATATGATCTAATCTGGAACTGGCTGGAGGGCAGGATAAGCAAGGCGAGAAGGACGGTCTGTCGTAGCAAAAACAGAACAGACCTGCAGGGGTATAGTTTGCAGCAGCCACACTAAGCTTTAAGTGTCCATTAAAGCCCATGTTCTATCTTCAATTGTCAATAGAATATGCTTCTACATGTGTGCTTTCATAGAAAACCTTTTGTATTAAAAATAATAATGAAATGAGAAGTTTTTAAATCTATATGTTGGAATAAAATCAACTTTCAGGGAAGATGATTCACGTTTTCTCCTGCAATTCCCCCACACTTCTTGGCACACTGTTCCATATATGTAGGTGTTTTCAGGCCTTTATTCGAGTCAGAAATACAGTGAAGGCCCAGGCAAGCTGGTAGGCAGCCCCCAGAAAACGTCGTGGGGGTATCAGTGGCTGTGCAGAAACAGGCAGAGCAAGGCATTTGGTAGCTGCATAAGGACAACGTTGGAAGAGAAGGACTTCAGTCCTCGGAGGTTCTGACAAGAGAAAGTGAGGACCTTACAGTTTTGAGGACTGAAGCTACCAAGTTAAGAATGGGGATATCAGGGGCGCCTGGGTGGCTCAGTGGGTTAAAGCCTCTGCCTTTGGCCCAGGTCATGATCTCAGGGTCCTGGGATCAAGTCCCGCCTCGGGCTCTCTGCTCAGCAGGGAGCCTGCTTCCTCCTCTCTCTCTGCCTGCCTCTCTGCCTACTTGTGACCTCTGTCTGTCAAATAAGTTAAAAAAAAAAAAAAAGAATGGGGATATCAAATCAGGGACAACCACTAGAATCAAGGAGCCAACCTCGCAGGTTACCACACTGATAGCCTTCAATGAATCATACTTCCTGGGATTCATATCCTTGTGTCATATCTTCCCTTGAAACGGAGCTGCCCTGAGGCCTGGCAGAAGTAACGCCACGCTAGATCCAGGACTAAGCCTTCAAAAGGTTCACAACTTCTGCCATGGCCCTCTGGGGGAAGCTAGTCGAAATGTAAGAAACCTGACCACCAGGGACCACCTCGCTGGGAGGAAGCCCAAACTGACCTCACGGAGAGGAACCCAGGAATCCTTCCAACAGAGGTGCCCCTGGCTGGCTGCCCCACCTGAGTACCAATGTGCCATCCGTGTGAGTGAGCCGTCTTGGAAGACAACACCACGCGGGGCAGAATCACACTGTCCTTGCCAAGCCATAGACAAAATGAAGACTCATAAGCAGGTTTTCCAGTTCTGCATGTAGGCATTTTGGAAGCTGTCCCTCTGTCTTAACAATAAGCAAAAAGCTGGACAGACTGAAAAATCAACAACTCTTCCTGGATCCAGAGGAACGGCGAGGACACAAGGCGAACCGCTGTCCCCAAGATGGGAGAGACCAAGAGGCAAACACAGAGAATAACCATTATCGGAGCAGAGGCTCCCACTGGAGGCAGGTACTGCCATGGGAACCAGCCTCTAGAGAGAAAAACCTGAACTGTAGTTGAGGCATTGCTGGGGGACTCGGTACAGACAACTCCGAGGGTTAAAGACTTGAAGGGAATCCAATATTGTGAGATTTACAATATTGTGAGATTTACCTCTAAGTGCTCACCCAGCTTCTCATAGTAAATACAGGAGGAAAGTGTGTTTCCCGTAGGGAGAGAAGAAGAAGAATTACTTTTAAGTATCTGGAGTGCTCTGTTTTTAACGAGACCTAGTTAACCAGAGCCTAACCTGCTGAGGTATTATTAGAGCCTAACGGACTTGAGGGAAGGGAAATACTCCCTAAAAAAGGAAAGGAGGGAAAAATACTGAGAAGCACTTGTCAAGTTCACAGTCCAGAGCCACAGGCTCACTGAAAGATTGAACCTAATCAGAGAATCATAGGACCGTAAGAATGTGCTCCCTCCTGGTCTTATACCTCACTACCACGTTACTAATGTCCTATTTAATGCAGTTCCTTTTACCCAGGACAGCACGCCTAGCTATCAAGAAAACATTACAAAGCACACGAAAAGGCAAAAAAATAATTTTTTTTTTTGAAGAGACAGAGCAATCATCAGAAACAGGGATGCTAGAATTATTAGACGTGGAATTCAAAGCAACTGTGAGTAAAATGTTAAGGACTCTAGTGGGTAAAATAGACAGCATGCAAAACCAGATGCGCGACGTAAGCAGAGAGATGGAAATCCTAAGAAAGAACCAAAAGAAATGCTGAGGGTTTTTTTTCTTAAGATTTTTTATTTATTTGACAGTGAGAGAAGGAACACAAGCAGGGGGAGTGGGAGAAGGAGAAGCAGGCTTCCCGCGGAGCAGGGCGACCAAAGCAGGGCTCGATCCCAGGACCCTGGGATCCTGACCTGAGCTAAAGGCAGATGCTTAAGAACTAAACCACCCAGGCACCCCAAGAAAGGCTAAGATTAAAAGCAAAACCCACTGTGACAGAATTAAAGAATAATTTTGATGAGCTTATTAGTGGTCTGGACACAACTGAGGAAAGAATCTCTGAACTTGAGGACACATTAATAAAAGCCTCAAAAGCCAAAAAGCAAAGAGAACAAAGACTGAAGAATCATGGGCAAATCAATGATCATTGTTTAAACCACTGAGTTTCCGGGAGAATAGATCATCGAAACACACTGTAAAGATCTAACCTCACAGAGCCGTCTGGAAAATAGGGTCCGAGTGGGAGAGAGGATATCTTGAGGCTTCCCATGCTACTTCCCTCAGCTCCAAAAATTCTCCCTGAGGAGTTCAGGGACATGGAACTAGAAAGGGTTCTAGTGCCTTCCCTGATTTCCAAATTTAATGAAAACATCCCAAATTTCCCCAAATATCAATTTCCCCAAATATCAATTCAACAAACGCACTTCCTTTAACTGATGGCAATGTAGATCTGTACCCTTGTCTGTGGCTATGATGTTCGGAGCTTGCTAGGTCTACCACAGTCTCCACATGTCCGCCTGCATCGGAGTGGCCTTCGCCGTCTCTGTCTGGCCTGTGCAGCGCCCAATACAGAAATACACACATGCAGCTACTTAATATCTCATGGAGGACAGCGGGAGCAGTGACCATGATTTCCGGATTGTTTGGGGTCCATCAACAGCAGCTATGAAGCAACAATGGTAAAAGAAATACTACTCAAAAATTTCAAGGAGGCGGACAACTGGTACAGCTCTGTGGGACAAGACAGAATGGGTTTCTCTTCTCCTCACGCCGCAATATCGGTAAACAGGTGCAAAAGAGGAGACAGTCACCAATGGTCCATATTATAGGATGCAAAGTTTTGGAAGAAAGGGTCAAGATCTGCCCATCCCTCTGCATCCAGGCAGAAGGAACCCCACTCCCCAGCCCTGCTATATACAAACCGCTTAGAGAAAAGCACTGGGCTCTGTCCGGGAGGTAGTAGCCTCCATCCAGCTGCACTTGCTGGTGCTGCTGATACCGACGGGCCTCAGCCGCAGGATGCCACTTCCATTGCCATGGAAATAGACAGGCTTTGGGCACATTCAAAGTACAGGCTTAAAAATAATTTTGCAGCTTCCTTTGAACCGAGATATATCGTTAGCTGGTATACATTTTACAGCCCCCGTTGACATGTGTCTGGAGAAGGGGTGGATTAATAATAGCTTACATTTCTTTAGTGCTTTTCATCCCAAAGGATCCCAAACAAGAGAAATCAGCTGAATCTTTTCTTCTTGTTTTAAGGAAAAACCCTAGTGAATTTCAAAGCAGTCCTAAATACTAGAACCAATTACAAAGAAATTCACTTTTTTTAAGTGTCAGGACATAATTATTATTTTTTAAAGCTTGAATAGTATCCACGTTGCTCCTGAGAGCTCACAAAGGAATGGCACCAGCACCATCTCAGAAGTCTAGCATCTCTTTCCAACGAAGACAACATTTGCCGTGCCAGGAGATTTAGAGACATTATGGGTGAAGAGATAAAAATAATAATAATAATTAACAATGGCGCAGGAAGCTCCATCTGGAGCATCTGATAATGCAGTAGGAGAAGGCTACAGATGGGAAAAGGTGGGTGGCACAGGGTAGAGCTTGTCCTAATCTCACGGACATGGGACCCCAGACACACTCAGATTAGCAGAAGGCGTGGTTCTTTCTACTCCTTGTGATTCTAATGGAAGTGCCAGGCCAGAGTCAGCGTGTTTTACCAATGTCCAGGAAATCTGGGCTCTAGATCCCAGCATTATTCTGTCTGGCATCATGACAAGGTCAATAATACACTTACCAGTGTTTGATAATCCTGGATTAATATAGCTTTTCATTCTCTAAAGTACAGATTCTTTCTTTCTTAGCTTCAACCTAAGTAATTTGCATAGACTTCCACATAGTAATTCCAGGCACAATGCTGCTTATTCTGAGCTTTCTGCCCTGATCGACAGTTAATTAGAACCTTGAGATGTCGGCAGGTGTCGAGATGAAAAGACATCATAAACCCAGTTACAGCACAGACAATGGCTTTTTAATAATCCGTCTAAGTCATGCAGTTCCCAACTATCTCACGCTTTTGGGGTGATAGCTGCTCGATCCTGGAGGACTGCTGAGCAAGGAGGACCTCTGCTGTTAAGAAGGAACCAACATCTACAGAGGGACAGGGAAAGTGCACTTCTGAGAAGGGAAACACAAAGGAGCTTCCACCAGGACATTCACAAAGAACACAGGAATTTTTCTTTTTTTTTTTTTAATCAATTTGCTTTCCTTCCACAGAGACGCCAAACTAGCGGGAGATGGACAGACACACCCCCACCCTCCCATCTGCCATTGCTAGTGAATATGATCTTATGATGAATAAGAAAAGTAAGCTGTTGAGAAGATAAAATTATCTCATTTGGAAAGAGAATATGTTAATCACACTGGGACTCTAAATGAAGCCACTCTTTCCCTTTAGTGTCACGGTTTGAGATCCTAGTGTGTACCTCGTACTTGATATGCACCCTGAGGACGACAGCCTCAGCACAGGATGGATGTCTAGAGGAAGAACGTTCTCCCAGGGTGTCACGGGGAAGAAGGCTGTCAGGATGACTGCCTTCACACACTCCCTCCCCCCACAGAGGGTTTTGTGAACTCCAAAGATATCTCCTCTTAACTTGATTTTTTCAAGAAAAGGTACTGATTGTACAAATCTTCATAGAGGGGCTATCATTTGCATAGCCTTGTGTTAAGGGCTGTGTGGAAACAAAAGCATAGGAGGGAGGCTACGCCTCTGAGAAGCTACAGAGTACGATTTACATTGCATTAAACAAATAATACAATAAAACAGAGGCTTTGCAGTGTGGTATCACTTAGTGCTAACAGCACATTAAAAACAGTAAGTACTAGGGGTGCCTG
Source organism: Enhydra lutris kenyoni (assembly GCF_002288905.1). Taxonomy (NCBI): domain Eukaryota; kingdom Metazoa; phylum Chordata; class Mammalia; order Carnivora; family Mustelidae; genus Enhydra; species Enhydra lutris. The sequence goes on from NW_019154105.1 coordinate 11,039,838, forward strand.
GGTGGTTCAGTCAGTTAAGTGTCAGACTCTTGATTTCTGCTCAGATCATGATCTCGGGGTTTTGAGATCGACCCTGTGTCAGCTCTGAGCTCAGTGCAGAGCCTGCTGGGATTCTCGCTCGCTCTCTCTCTTTCTGCCCCCTCCGCCCCACGGTTTCTCTCTCTCTTTCTCCTTCTGTCTCTCTCTCAAATAAGTAAATCTTTAAAAAATAGTATTATTCATTTAACAACATTAGAGAACTCTGAAAAAGTCAAGGGAAGGTTAAAAAAAAAACAAAACACAGATCCTTTAAGATAAGTAAGATTTGAGTTAGCCAGAAGCAAAGGGGATATTCCAAGTTGGAAGCTTGCGTAGGATGTACTTGGATAATGACAGTGGGGTAGGAATATAAAGATTTGTTTTAGGGACTAGGAAGAATTCAGGCTAGCGAAAGAGACATTGTCCTTTGGGGCCAAATTTTGAGGGTCTTTAATGCCTCATTCAATGATACCCAGATATTTGGGATTGTACGTCTTATTAGTAAAGATTTGGGGGCACACTGCCCAATGTATATAGGTGTGTATGTACACACATATGTATAACAAGTCTATATTTTATACTTTATATAATGTATCTTAATGAAATATTTTAAATAGTTTTATTCTTTGTTTTTTATGGTATAAAAATCCTTTATGTCATCTGTGAAAAAAATCAATATATCTAATAAGAGCAATATGATTTAATATCATTTTTGTTAATCCTTTTTTTCCTTTTTGTTAATCTTTGAATAACACTTTGTGATCTACCGATTCAAAATATAGCTCTGCACATTTCATTTTGATAACTGAGCTTAGTGGCTGACATAGGTAACAAAAGATACACAAATGGGTTTTTTCTTCACTTTTAAATGAGAAAGACATCTCAAAAGCATTTGTAAGACCAGCAACATTCTATATTTTATTAAGTGTTAAATGCCTTTTAACACAATTAAAATATTTGTAGCTATTTGACTTCGTTTTTTGAAGACAGAGACCATGATGCTCGCAAAGGTTATGTGCAGGACTGTTCACCTGCGTGAGTATCACCCCCACAATGTATATTTCTTTTTTTTTTTTAAGATTTTATTTATTTATTTGACAGACAGAGATCACAAGTAGGCAGAGAGGCAGGCAGAGAGAGGGAGAAGGAAGCACGCTCCACGCTGAGCAGAGAGCCCGATGTGGGACTCGATCCCAGGACCCTGAGATCATGACCTGAGCCGAAGGCAGCGGCTTAACCCACTGAGCCACCCAGGCGCCCCCACAATGTATATTTCTGTAAAAGTTGCAGAGGTGAGGTAAAGGTAAGGTATTTTGACCGTAATTAAGACAGTGTTCTTTTCCACTTTGAGTTTTCTGTTATACCTCCTCTGTGTTAGAGGGAACATAAATGGATGTAACCGTTTTGGAGATTTGACTAAGGGGAAGTAGGGTTGGGAGTACATTTAGCTCAGGTTGAGTGAGAGATCTTTCTGTGGGTCTTAAGCTCGTCCGTGTGTAGTTAGGTCATGACTAGCCACCCTGGGAGAAGACACCTTCCAGGAGTGCTCCTGCCCACTACGCAGACTCGTGTGCCAAGGCACACAGTCAGAGGTCATACCACCATACGAATGTGTTCTAGGGCAGGCAGGGTCAAAACTATCTGGAATTAGAGAGAAACAATGTGTGAGATTATGGAATCAGAAGCGGAATCTGTGGAAAATCCTCCCAGTCATCTGATAGGTAACATTATAAACAAACCATTTGGTTCTCATCGGAAATTCTCCTGTCACCATATTCATTTTTAAATAAATCATAGATTTTTGGTTTTATTTTTATTGTCGTCACATGAAACAGAATTTATTATAATTCTTGTGTGTGTGTGGCAGAGATCTACAGCTACTACCATCAGAGAGTATGTCCATGTGTGAAGCCACAAGGTTTATGTGTGCCGTCTGTCAGAGCACATCCGAGTCTGTCTCACGTATCTCGTCCTGATGAAATCTGGCAGGACCAGATAAAGCAGCATGCGAAATTGCCACCAACATAACAAAACAAATAAAGAACAGGTGTTCCTACAACGAAACTCCTACATATTTATCAATAAGCCAAAATACATAGCGTAAGAATAATTTCACTGTGCAGGTATGTCGCTCACAGCAACATGAGGGCATTTTTAAAATGCATTTGAATTTCCTCTTATGAATTGGTATTATTAGTTCAAAGAGCTTTTAAAGTTAGTCTTGCATGATAAAATAGTAACCTCCCCAAAAACTTACAGCTCACATATTAACATGATAAAAGTTTCCCCAAATTTGACTACAATCCTAAGAGCCTGTATAACATTATTAGTAACAAATTATTAATAATAAAAACAAGTGTTGAGATGTATGAATATTCTTTTATTACGTCTTTAGAAAATACTGCAACGTTACTGTCCTACAAAAGGGTGTTCAAAGATGTCTCTAAAAAAATATAAGGAAGAAGCGGCGCTTGAGTGGCTCAGTCACTTAAACGGTTAGAAGCCTGCCTTTGGCTCAGGTTGTGATCCCAGGGTCCCGTGATCTAGCGCGCATCTTGCTCACCAGGGAGCCTGCTTCTCCCTCGGCCTCTGACTGCAGCTCCCCTGCTCGCACTCTGTGGACGAGTGTGAAAGAAATAAATAAAATTAAAACATATATTTTTATATATGTATTTATATTTTATATATACATCATATTATATATATATGAAGAAGGTATTATAGACACACGTCAGCAGTTCATTTGTTAAAAACGCTAGGTTATTCTTCTGGATCTTGTGTTGTTTGTGGCATTTCCTGCTTTTTAAGATGAGTAATTTGTGGTGATCTCTTCTCACTCTAAATAAATGTTCACCTTCACCCTTGACGTTGCATTTACCATTTTGTACTTTCTTTCCTTAAAGAATCCTCCAAATCTAACTGAGGTTCAAGCTCCACAAAAGCAGAATATTGTCCTTTCTAGGTGTGCAGTTAACAAATATCTTGCTAGTTTAATGGCTTCGTACTTTGACTAACTAAAATCTCAAATACGATAGACACTTAAAGTGAAATGTATTATGAAATATAAGGACGTGAATTCCTATTTCAAATGATCATTTCAGTAATTTTGAATCCTTTTGATCAAATTCTTGTCAGACCTGATTAGTTGCACTATTTTTACTATATAATATGCCTACAGAGAGGAAAAAATGAAACCAGAGAGGGAGAAAAACCGTAAGAGACTTTTGATCTCAGGAAACAAACTGAGGGTTGTTGGAAGGGTGGGAGGAAAGCTGGGAGGGGTTACTGGGTGATGGACATTGGGGAGGGTATGTGTTCTGGTGAGCACTGTGTGTCGTGTAAGACTGATGAATCACGGACCTGTACCCATGAAACAAATCATCATCATCATCATCATCATGTGGCTTACAAAGCATTTACAGTAAGAATAGAAATAACAGCTTGATCTTTTCTGTTGTTCTCTTATATGTACAGTTACTATTCTCTGCAATCTGATTTCTTTCTTGCAATCTTTTTAAGCCGCTTGCCTGTTTATGAAACCGTACAATCAATAAATCATAACTAGATACATCTAAATAGAAAAACATCACGATATGCTGGAAGTTAACCCAAAACATGAGGGAACCACTGCTACTACACTCTAAGTACTTGGAAACTTATTTACTTCGAGATATCTCAGGTGTCCTGAGTGGTATGGCCATGGGACACACAGTCTGAAAGGCCGTTCCTGCATCAGTCTGTATATGAGACATTAGAGAAGGTTATTTTCATTTTACCTAAAATTGTATATAATTGTTCATACAGTATATGGAATCAGCGTTTCTGCTACATTCTTCCGATGTCTTTCCCATCCCCTGGCTCACCCACCTCACTGTGGAGATTACTGGCCGAGTCAGTCGGTGTGAACTTACCTTAGAAAACAAGAACACTGAAGATATTTGAGCAGGGGAGAGGCATTAAAGTGGTATTTTGGAAAATTAACCCTAGTGATGCTATCCAAGATGGACTGAACAGTGAAGTCTGAAGGTAGAAAGATGAGTCAGGAGGCCAGGGCAATAATCCAGAAACTGAAGGGATATAATGGAAATGAATAGTGTTGAAATGGGAATGAAAAAGAAGAAACAAAAGCAACTGACCGGATAAAAGAAGAATGAACAGAATTTACAATGTACTCACTTTCCAGACAGGATTTGAAGTTGCGGGTGGGTTCATCCTATATAAATTACCAGACTGCCTGTCTGTCCCCCGGGAAAGCAGGGTGTTAAAATGTCACAATCACACGAATAGACATACTAGTGAAATTAGAGCAGTGCACACCAACATATGGGACTTGGCTGCCTAATTAAAATCCTAGTGAGCCAACAATGGCCTAAAACCATAGAGTTCAGTGACCGCCAAAAGAAAGCAGCAAATTACATACTCAGAGAGGAAGCATCTCAAATTTGTCCCAATTGAAACTCTCAACCAAAAATTGGCAAAATTTTAAATACCCCTTCAGACCAGCTCGGTCAGAAATATCCAAACATTATATCAAATTTTAGATCCATATAATAATTTGACACAAAACACCTGGAGCAGTAAATGAGACCATTTACCTTGTTGATAGAGCGGAGCAGTGAATAACACAGGACGGAATGAGGGAGAATACCATCTTACACCATTCCAAAACGTCTACGTTATTAAAACACATGTTTTACACCTATTTTGTTCTTGTTAATATTTTAAGGTATATACCCAGGGGTTAATTTAATTCAATAAATTTAATTTAGTACATAACCAAAAAAAAAAAAAAAAACTTTAGTATGTAACTAGAGTTAAGGGGCGCCTGGGTGGCTCAGTGGGTTAAGCCTCTGCCTGCAGCTCAGGTCATGATCTCCTGTGATTGTCCTGTGATTGAGCCCCGCATCGGGCTCTCTGCTCAGCGGGGATCCTGCTTCCCTTCCTCTCTCTCTGCCTGCCTCTCTGCCTACTTGTGATCTCTGTCTGTCAAATAAATAAATAAAATCTTTAAAAAAAAAAAACAGAGTTAAATATTAAATGAAAGACCTCTAATAAAAACTTTATATTGCCCTATACTCAGCCTCCCAATCCTTCTCCCTCTAATCATATTTAAATAATTTTAGAAAAGTGTGTTTTCCTTTAACATTTCTAGTCATTATATTTTTGCTTTATGCTCTGAGAAATGAAGATTTATCTATTTTATACCACTTCCAACTTAGTTTCCCCCAATCTACACAATAGGACTGTATCCAGTGGTATGTTGGAGCCTAGTAGCGCCAAATTGCAAAAGCTAATTGTTTCAGAAATTTTGCCAATTAAATGTTAAATATAGCCATTTAAATGTTAAATAAAGCAAATTAAATGTTAAATATAGCCATTATTAAAAATTAAATTACACAAACTTATAATTAAATAAGTTATATTAAAAGTAAAGGTAATGAGGGGCGCCTGGGTGGCTCAGTTGGTTAATCGTCCAACTCGATTTCAGCTCAGGACCTGATCTCATGGGTCATGAGACTGAGCCCTGAGTCAGACTCTGTGATCAGGAGGAGTCTGCTTGGAGATCCTCTCCCTCTGCCCCTTCCCTAGCTGATGCTCTCTCTTTCTCCCTCTCAAATTAATAAATAAATATTTTTTTAAAAGTAAAGGTAATGAACATCGAAATTCCTAATCATGTTACTACATTTTACTATTATCTGTCCTGTTGAAGTTACTTCCATTTATTGTATCTGTATTGTAGAAATACTATAAAATGCTATGCTGCTACCCACACCTTCCCAACTCTGTGTTCAGTGACACGTTGATCATTCGATATTGACCATGGTGGGTACATTTCATCACTGAAATCAGCGGATGTCACAAATCTGGGCTTTGAATTTTATTAATTGTCTAGACTTTAGAACCAGGAAAATAATGGAGATAAGTTTAATAATTTAGATTTAACTTAAAAGTGTGTTATGTCTGTAGCCATTACATTGCAAATAGAATGAAAAATGAAGGAATGCTTTTCCATTATTCATTTCAGCAATGAAGTCATTCGTGTCTTTGGCAAATGAGTGCAGTCCTAACATATATCTTCATTGTTTCATTTTTCTTACTTCTTTTTTAATGCAACATATTCTATTTTTAATGAAGAATTTTATTTTATTTTATTTTATTTTAATATTTTATATATTTATTTGACAGAGAGAGACCCAGAAACAGAGGGAACACAAACAGGAGTGGGAGAGGGAGAAGCAGGCCTCCCACTGAGCAGGGAGCCCAATGAGGGGCTCGATCCCAGAATCCCAGGACCATGTCTCCAGCCAAAAGCAGACACCTAACAACTAAGCCATCCAGGAACCCCTTTCTTACCTTTGTTTTTAAAGATTTATTTTATTTATTTGAAAGATGGAGAGCACGAGCAGGAGGGGAGGGGGAAGAGGGAGAGGGAATCTCAAGCAGACTCTGAGCTCGGTACAGTCTGACACGGGGCTGGATCTCTGACCCTGAGATCATGACCTGAGCCAGAACCAAGAGTCGGATGTTTAACTGACTGGGCCACCCAGGTACCCCTCATTTCTCTTACTTGTTAAGGTAAAAGAAAATTCAGCTAACGTTCATATCAGAAGTATGTTCATTTGTCAGTCACAATCATAGTTTAGCTATTATTCTAAGAATTCAGCAAAACTCAACAAAAGTATAATGTAAGAATCAATGACTTTATTTACTATAAAGAGTCATGTATATTTCATTGTTTGTAAGTTGTAGGCTATATATCCTTTATACAAGTAAACTTTATCATAAATGTATGTATGTAGATATGTCCATTTTTTAGTTTATCAGCACACTACTGGTTAAAGAATTGTTTTTAACAAGTTCATAAATAATATTTGCATATGTATTCATACAAATATGTTCACTTAAGAAATAGATGTTTTCTTTCTTAGATAAAGGTTTTTCCTGAAGTTTTTAATTGCCTTTTTTCCTTCTTGTAGAATCTTTATTTTAATTATTCTCCATTTTTATTTCCAAAATCTCCATTGTATCCGTGATACTATGTTATCTTTTACAGGTATGGGGGGAAACAACCTTCCAGGCCCTCTGGCATTTTACTGCAATTTAAATACATTCTAGGCCTCTAGCATAAGAGTTACCCTGGGACTTTAATGACTTCTTTTTAATTTTTATATCTTAAGTCTTCTTCTTTCTTAAGTTTCTTCTTTTGTTTTACTGGAAAACTTCTTCAATTAATCTCTTCAAAAAGAATATGTGAAAGATAAATTTCTTGAGCCCTTGGACATCTTAAAAAGTCTTTATTCTGTGACAGTTTTATTGATAGTTTGGTTAGGTATAGAATTCTAAGTTTGAAATAATTTTCTCTTAAATTTTAGTTATTCCTCTATTGCCTTCAAGCAATCTGATTGCCTTGAGAAATTCAGTGACTCTTAGAGTATCTCCTCTTTGAAAGTAATCTAAACTTTTGCTTTGGAAACTTTTTAAAAATTCTTTTTCCTTAGCATATTACAGTGTAATACTTATGTGCCTTGATATGGGTTTTTTGCATTCATTTTAAAAGCATTCAAAGTGCCCTTTGATCTAGAAACCTGCTATACTTCAACTTTATATTACGTATTTGTTATATTTCTTCCTTCTACAGTTTTTTTTGCTGTTTCATGGTTACTCTTCATATTGAAAAGAGGCACATACCTATGAAAAAAGTGGCTGGAAGTGCTGTATAGAGTAATCATTGTAACCAATGGATTTCTCTTTGCAGTGGATAGGCAAGGACATGTCCATGGGAATCATCTGGGGGAAACTCTATAGCCAGCATGTAGAGATCCAGGAAAGTTCAATTTCTTCTTTTTTTTTTTTTTCTTTTTTAAAATTATTTATTTACTTACTTATTTGAGAGAGAGAAAGGGCACAGAAGGAGAGGGAGAAGAAGATTCTCCACTGAGCCCGATGCAGGGATTGATCCCAGAACCCTGAGATCATGACCTTAGTCGAAGGCAGATGCTTAACCAATTGAGTCACCCAGGTGCCCCAGAAAGTTCAATTTCTTCAGGGAAGAAAGTTCTAATGGGGGAGTATAAGGAGTCATTTGTTGCTAGTATTATGCAATCAGTCTTTTTAAGGCCTTACAACTTACTTCCACTCTCTCTTTATCTAGCATCTCTGAACCTGAAGCCTTACAAAGTTCTGTGGGCACAAATGAAACTTCTATAATTCTGCATTGTCTCCTGAAAACACTCAATGGTAAATTTACCATTATACCATGTAGCTATGGTAATTATCTCTATTCCACCTACTTACTGACTCCAGAATTCTGTTGAAATCTTCCTGGTTTCCAACAATGACTGAAAAGTTTATTTAGACCACCCTCCTACTGAAAATGACTAACACTGCCAGATCAAATATTTGTTCCATCTTCTTTAAAGCATCAAAGCGATCACAAGATATTAAGCAATTACCAGGTCAAAATTGAAAGGAAAGCAGAGACTAGAGAGGTAAGCCAGCACAGAGACGGTATTGCCCTAATAGCATTTGACAACCCAAGAGAATAAAACAAAGGCCCCAGGCACACAGTGTGGAGATTCCAAAAGGAGAAGCTCTCTTCAGTAAGTTAAGGTTCCAAAGGACTACAAATTCTTAAAATAGGGAAGCTTTATCACCTGGGTGGACCAAGGAACCTGGACCCATGAACACAGTTGAGGTGATCTCAGGCTGGTGCCTAACAGAAGCGATGCAAAACTTCTCTGGAGATGGCAAACGGGATAAGTAAAAAGAAATTCAATTGGAAAGAGCAGCACTGCAAAGAAAACAATAAATTTAAAAAATCCTAAAATCAAAAAAAAATCATAAAATCATCCAAATAAGAAGGAAAGTAACTAAAAATAAGGAACAGGCAGTTAGCGTCTCAACAGCAACACTGGAAACCAGAAGATAGTGGGATTATATCTTTAATGGGATGAAAGACAGTATTTGCCAACTGGAATTCTACAACTAGTAATTGTTCAAGAATAAAGGCATAATAAAGATATTTTAAGAAAAGCAAATACAGGGGCGCCTGGGTGGCTCAGTGGGTTGAGCCTCTGCCTTCGGCTCAGGTCATGATCTCGGGATCCTGGGATTGAGTCCCGCATCGGGCTCTCTGCCCAGCTGGGAGCCTGCTTCCCCCTCTCTCTGCCTGCCTTTCTGCCTTCTTGTGATCCCTCTCTCTCTGTGTCAAATAAATATGTAAAATTTTTAAGAAAAGAAAGGAAAAAAGAGACACTTCACTGCAAATAAATCTTCAGTAAAGAAAATTCTAAAGAGTATACTTGGGGCACAAGGAAAGCACTTCTAAATAAAATCCTAAAGAAGACAAAAGTAATAAAGAGCAAAATAAAGTGGTAAGTACATAGATAAATCTAAAAAACATTGTCTTTATAAAATAGCAAAAGTAATATCCTTTGGGTTAATCAACTCATGACAATACTACCTGTCCAAACAGGAATGATGTATATGAGGTTAAGATGTCCTAAGGACCTTTATTGTCTAAGAAGAAAATATAGGTATCGATTACCTTTAGATTTTGATTAATTAAATATTCATGTTGTAATTTCTAGGGAAACCACTAAAGGAATAGAAATAGAGAATACGATTTCCAAAAACAATTAAGGTAGAAATCAATAACAAAAAGACAACTAGAAAATAGGTTTGGAAGTTAAGAAATAAACTTCAAAATTTTGCATTATCAAAGAAGAAATCATAATGCAAATGAGAAATCATTTTGAATTACAATAGAGTTACTACATCAGACCCCTTCCGTCTTGGAAGAGCTAGCCGGTCATCCTTGCAAGGGTAGATCCCTCTGCCACATCAGTAATGTGGGAATTCTCCCATTAGAGAACGACCACTACTGCATTCTCTTTGACACTGTGGAGTGTGAAGAAGGTTTACTACTTTCAGTTTAGAAAAGTCTCTAGAGAAAAAGGAGATGAACACATGTTTCAATCAGCCAGTTGTAGCAAAATTCCGTTATGTCATTTTAAACAGCTATAAGAAATAACACAATCTGATGCACCATTTTCCCCTTTTTTCCTTTCATTGGGCTTTAAAATTTTTACCAATCCCTACCTAGTTTTTTTCCAAGCATAAGACAAATTCATTTACAAGACATCTATGTTGTTGAGAATTTTTCTAATTCCACTGCATTACAGGATTTTATTTATACTTAAAATTCATATTTAAAATTACAGGATTTTATTTATATTTAAAATTTTATTTATATTTATATTTTTACAAGCACCTTTAAATGCACTTTCAAAAAAATTCTTCCTTACGTTAACTCAGGTAATAAACCAGTTTTCTTATACTGAAAACCAGCTGATAGCTACCTTCTGATTTCAATCTTACAGAAAACCATTATAAATTCTCAAGTTTTAAGCACTGGGTGGGACAGGGGGAGTGTGTGGATGTGTGTGTTGATCCATTTTGTGTTAAAAGTAGGAATTTTGAGCCAGGTATGTTATTTGAAACAGAAAATTAGTTTCACGCTAACAAAAGCAGACAAAAACAATCTTCAGCTGAACTTAGTCTCAGACATGTTGGCAAACCATACAAACAGGGGAGCACATTTTACTTTCCTAAATGTATATGAGTTAATCTGCATACCCAAAAAAAGGCTTTTTTGGTCTATTAACAGACGGTGGGTTAAATACTTTTCAAATGAAAAGTTACTATCCACAATATGAAAATAATATTTCATTCTTATCTTTAAAAATATTTCTGAGAGAATTTTAATTCCCAGAAGCAACCTACCAAATAATAACTTATAGAATTAAATTAAATATTTGTGTTATCTTTCTACTTTAAATAAATAATAAAGTATAAGAGTTTTCTCACCTTATATAGCAGAACTCTATTTTCAGTAAACATACAGTTCACTGAATTTCAATTTGCCTGAAAATACATCTCTATTAATAAAACAATTTGTGGCAGTAAAAAAAAAAACTATTAATATATATATATTATGTAGATATGTATATGTGTATATGTACGTATATATGTATATATAAGACCACTGCTCTCCAAACCTCCTCATTTTGGAAAAATGTAGTAGATAAGGTGCAGATTAATTGTTTTTAATGAAGAACATGAAGCAAACTTCGGCATCAACAAATTTTAAGCCATCATATTGGTTCCCAGTGTGTCTCACTGCTCTTATCCCTTCCTCTAACCTAATAACTAAGATCAGCCTTTTCATATTTTGATTTTTTTATTAAACATGGATCCAGTCTGCTAATAAGTATGCCTATTAATTATTTTGTTTGTAGAAAGATATCATCAAAAAAGTGATTTATAATGTTATTAGGGCATGTACTTTTAATTATACACTGAAATGTTTAACAGGCTTAATTTTTCAGGAGTGATACCCCTTCTCTTTAGATGCCAATCCAACAATTTACTTTTGTACAAAGTACCCCTGTAGACCACTAACCCAATAAATCTTACTCAGTAAGTTAGGAGACAGTGTTACCATTTGTAGTCATCTGAAGAATCCAGTCATTCTCTATTAACTTACAAATTCACTGCAATTAGAGATACAAAGAGAACAAAGTCCAACTGAAAGTGTAAACGGAAGCTGGGCAGAATCTAATTTAATTATCAGGGTTGGAATTATTCCAAGACTCCACCTGCCATAAGGAAAGTACCCTGGGATCTTTAATGACCACAAGTGGTCAGGATTCCAGTTTTACAGCTCATCCAATTAATTGCCAAGCACATCTTCTGCTATACCATTAAGTGACAGGGCTGGGGAATCTGTTCTGCTAATTAAGAACTTGGGGCTTTATGTAAGTTTCCCAGAGGACTTTTCAGGGTACACGGGTATGTGTGCATGGCCTTGTAAACATGCACTTAATAAGAGATACTTCTATTACAGATAGTGAACAAGAGAGATTTCAGCCATTTCTTCTACAAACCATTAGCATTAGACGATCTCTACAGCACAAGTCAGACTAGGGTTTGAAAATGCTGGACTCTTGGGCAGTTTCCAGGGCTCACCGCTACTCTGCCCCTTCCTTATGGTCAAATGTAGAATATACAGATTGCTTTACACAGTCCCACTTACCCTCTGGAGGAATTCACCCTTGTTTTTATAGCACGTCTTATTGCAGGACCTTAATATACTCTCCAAGGTGAAACTTGGGTGTAAAGATCCTCTTTTTCTCATATTCCTACATTACAACGTGACTCCAACTTCCTCAATTTCCCTCTCTTTAACGGAAACAAAATCATACGTGTCCTTTCAAAAAGTGAAGTCTGAGAAATGACCATTAAATATTTTTCCCAAAGTGAAAAATAGGAAAGCCTCTTCAAACAGCCTAGCTCAGTCACTCCCAGACCAGTTGCTTTTGAGCCACTGTGAAGTTTATTAAAAAATAGAAATCTCCAGGTCCCACTCCAGAACTACTGAATCAGAATGACCAAGGATAAGAGCAAAGGTATTTGAATTTTCAACAAGCTTTACAAGCTCATTCTGCTCGGTGGAAAACCACTGGACTCTGACTTCCCTTGGAGGCAAAATAACAAAAGTCCTTTGTGTGATTCTGAAAAGAAAACCTGCCCATCTATCACACACATTACACACAATATCTTTCTCCTTTTTCTGTGCTTATTTTCCTTGGTGCCCCTTGCATTGCCTCTATTTTAAATCCCATCATTTCAGTTATCAAGCTTAATTTCTTTCTTTCCAGGAAGCACTGTGTTAAATTACTTTGGGATCTTATTAAAATTGATGCTAATTAACCTGACCACATTTATTTTCACACTCAGATAATATGAGTAATCCATGAAAGACATTGAACTTTAGACACCAGGGAAGTTAAAATGCCTGTGACGCAAATAGAGGCATTAGAAAAAGATTATTGGACAGTTGAAAACTAGCTGAATGCTACTTTTTCCTGTTACTGTAGCTGATGTTCCAACATAATCATTTGTTTTTAATTAGTGGGAAAGGAGATGTTTGAAGACATTGCAGAAATCTGGTACCCTAGCAGCCAGAGTAAAATGAAGATGGCCAAAACTCTCCAGTGCAATTGGGATTTTATTCATCTGTAAAATGAGTTGGTTGCAGTGCAGGATCTCCTAACTCCCCTCTCACTCCAAACTACTAGCAGTCTATGACTGTGCAGTATCGTTGAACAGAGTCCTCAGAAATTCAGCAAGAACCTGAACATGTAAAATTAGCCAAGTCATCTGGTACATAGACGTGGAAGGGTTAAATGACTTTAATAAAGCAATCCAGGAATACCTGCAGGTCAAATAGGGTGACTAATTGCCCAGGTTTGCTCAGTACTAAGGGATTTGCCCAGACATGGGACTTCAGGGTTATAACCTTGACCGTTATAGCCAAACCCAGACAGCTGATCATTGTAAGGCCAGAGGTTGAGTTTATGATATCTAAATGAAAAATTTTTAGCTTATAAATGTAATTAAGCTTTTGACATACTGAGAGGTGAATGTGGAGCTCCCTAGATTTGGGGCACATGTCTGGGATGTGACAAGTTACTTCTAATCTTCTGAAGTATTCCAACAATGATTAAAATAAAAAATAGTATCTGAGCAAAAACAAACAAACCAACTACAACAACAACAACAAAACCTGTAAGTCTTATCAGAGCTGAGGGCAAAAGGTATGATCTAAGTAATAAGCAACAGAGCACTTAGAAGGAATGTAGATAAACATCTTTATTAGGGAGGGATCTGGGGATCGTATTGTACATAGCACTGGTCTATGCTTAGTACTTCAAACTAAAGAACTTGTTAAGAAACAAATTATTTAAAAACAATCTGTGCCCAAAAAATAAAAACTAAAATTAAAAATAGTCTAGTGCCTCCCAAACTGTTTGTTTTTGTTTTGTTTTAAAGCTGACTTTAAAATGGACTTCTCTCTCTCAGGGGTAAAACATGGACATTCTCAGCAACAGTACCTAGTTGCCTGGCTCCCCAGCTTATATTTCTGACCCTCAGATATGCCTGCTCCATGGATTTAGTAAGAACAAGGATCCATCCAGAGAACTTATAAAGATGAACTCATTTAAATAAGGAATTATTTCCCTTCACCGTAAAGTTAATGTGAAAGATAACTTGAGATTAAAAATGTATAGTTGAGGAAAGAAGATCCTGTGAAGATGCTACAGCAGAAAATACCATCTGTCTCCCCACCCAGACAACAATTATACCAGCAGAATCTGTCTGATGTAACTATTTGGGAACTCTGGAGACTATCAAAGGTTTGCAACTTCCAGGGGAAAGCTTCAACTATAAAGTTGTGTGTACTGTCAGTCAATTTTATCTGTTAGCACAGGAAATGAGAGACAAAAAAAAAACTATAAGGCATATAGAAAATAAATATCAAAATGACAGAACTACCTCCTTATCAATAATTACTTTAAATGTAAATAGACTAAACTCTCCAATCAAAAGACAGAGATTGGCAAAATGGAAAACACACACACACATACAATTCAACTACATGTTTTCTACCACTATATATAGTGTCTTTAGATCCAAAGACACTAACAGGTTGAAAGTGAAAGCATGGAAAAAGACATTTGATGCAGACAGTAACCAAGAGAGCAGGAGTGACTATATTAAATCAGACAAAATAAACTTTAAGTCAAAGAAAGTTTTTAATGGATGTATGGTTTTAGTGTTACAAGATGAAAAGTTTTTAGTTTTGCAAGATGAAAAGAATTCTGTGGATAGATTGTGGCAACACAACACTATGAAGTTACTTAATATTACTGAACTATACACTTAAAAAATGGTTAGGATGGTAAATTTTATACTACATATATTTTACAATAATAAAACATTTTTTTAAAAGATTTTATTTATTTATTTGTCAGGGACAGAGGGAGAGAGAGTGAGCGAGCACAGGCAGACAGAGAGGCAGGCAGAGGCAGAGGGAGAAGCAGGCTCCCTGCCGAGCAAGGAGCCCAATGTGGGACTCGATCCCAGGACACTGGGATCATGACCTGAGCCAAAGGCAGCTGCTTAACCAACTGAGCCACCCAGGGGTCCCAATAATAAAACATTTTTTAAAGAAAAAAAATATGTTTATGTTTTATACAATCTCCTGATTCAGAAAAAGACTTAGCTTTTTTAGGAGGTGGTGATTATGCTTGCAGAGACGATAAGATAACCTCTCTTATGAGTTATTAAAGCAAATTAGAGAAAAGGTCCAAGAGCTGGTCCCTAAATCCAAATGGATTCGTTTCAACCCATTTCTTGACTGACTTCTCAGCCACACTTCACACAATTTATCACTCCCTCTTTTTATACGAATAAAACATCGAACTTCTAAATATAAAAGATTCCTAAATCTAATATTGTAACAGTGTCCTGAGGCTTATTGAAGCCTGAGACAAAAGGAAATTCAGTAATGCTTATCTTGTCTTTTTTTTTTTCTTAACAGAGTTTTTTTTAAAGGTTCTATTTATTTATTCAAGAGAGAGCGAGGGAGAGAAAGAGAAAGCATGAGGGCGGGTGGGGGTCTGGCTGGTGAGGAGGGGCAGAGGGAGAGGGAGAAGCAGACTCCCTGCTAAGCAAGGAGCCCAACATGGGGCTCCATCCCAGGACTCCAAGATCATGACCCAAGCCGAGAGCAGACGCTTAACGAACTGAGCCACCCAGGAGTCCCAATTTTGATCTTGTCTTTGTTTAGAAATTTGCTCATCATGATTTTTTGCTTCAACTTCGTTTTTTTTTTAATAAAGTGTTAAATATTATTTACCTCAATTACAGGGTTTTTTGGCACTCCCTTAAATTTTGTGACCTGAGGAAAGTTCCAGCCCTGAAAAGACTTTCTTGGTGTCACCTCTGTGGTATCACAGTTTACTGGTTTTTCTCCTCTCTTTCTGGCCTCTCCTCAATCTTTTTTGCAGCTCTTCCTGTCTGTCAACTAAATGTCTATGTTCTTTAGGGTTCTTGGTTCTTTTTAAGTCTTCTCTCCTTTCTCTGCACATATCACCTGGGTTATCTCAGCTACTTCCATATTCTATTGATTCGCAAACTGTTTCCAGCCACAGTATATAGATAATTTAACCTTAATCTAACCCCGAGTCCTCTGCCTTTGTGGTCAGTCTCTGTTCCCACAATGCATTTCTGGAGACATACTTCCCACTTCCAATGAAGTACTTCCTCCTGCCAAAATTGGAATCTATGCCCACCAAAACCTTCTCTGCACCTCCATCATGCCTGCCTTCTGCCCTACGGTACAGGAGGGAAAGAAAGAACAGACACCTTCCAGATCCTCCATGTTATCCTTCCTTCCACTTTAGCTTCCCGTTCCTCAACTATGCCAAAGTATTTCTCAATTTCACAACTTTATACACACAGTCCTCTCCATCTGGCATATTTCCTTATTTTACTAGCAAACTCCTACTTATCCTTCAAGTTTCAGCCTACATATCCCTTCCAGGGAGACCTTCTCTGACCTCTAGATTATAATAGGTTCTCCTGCCATGTGTACCTATAGGACTCTGCACCTTCTCTTTCATACCCCTCATTATGCATTATTGTAACTAATTGCTCCATTTTCTATCTTCCCTACTAGACCACAAGGTCCATGAGGGACCTCCCAAATTGCAGAAGTCATACCCTTCCTATTCATTATATATATCCAGCTCTAATATGGTGCCCAGGATTTCTCAGTCACTCAATAAGTAATTATGTAAGGGAAGGAGGTCGGTCAGTGAAAATCAAACACCATCCAAATAGAACCTGTGCAATCAATAAACAATTGAGCCAAGAGCAAAAGGCAGCTGTTGCAAAGATCACAAAGTCCAGTCACTATTAGGGAGCAGGTAAATAAAGTCTTACTTTTTTTCTAATCTTGGGCACATATTTTTGCTAAATAACCAGGACTCCTTGCTCTAATGCTGTCTGTGTAATAGGCAGAACACAGTCCATTCGTTGGCTTGATTGTCCTGTGGCCTCTGAAATCTTGGCAGACATCTGCCGGGCCATCTGGCCTTTAGCATCCCTCTTGAAACTCATTTCTGCTTTTCTGTGATCCAATGCTCTGCCCACTGATCTTTCCCAGGATATAGGGATTTTACTTGTTGCTCGCTTGTGACTGCATCTCACCAAGAGTCCTACAGAACGGCTTCACAAAGCAGTAGGAAAGAGACACAAGTTTTCCAGATCCCAAAAGCTCATTGCGAAGTTTGAAACTCTTTCTTAACATAGTTAGATTCATAAGGTTCTTCTGAAAAGATTAAGCTGATCCAACAGAAAGCCATATTATACAGTGTGTAAAACTAACACATACGGTCTTACTGGCCAAGAATTTGAAATAAGTTCAATTCTACAGGTTACAAAAACAAAGAAAACCCAAAAAGCCCTCAATTGCCTGAATTTTAGCCTGGTCATTGACAACTGATGGAGTATATGTAAGTAAAAGTCAACGATTTCAAGCTACAAAATGTAGGACTTGGCCCTGGTGACTTCATGGAAGACTGAAGGAGAAGAAAAAGATCTTCCTTATCCTGAAAGAATGAAGACTGTCATATGAGCTGAACATGTGCACAAAAACCAGTTTCTTGTAATTACAAAAAAAAAAAAGTGCAAAAAAATTATAAAGAGAAAATAGCGAACTTCTTGTAATACTCCCTATTAACAAGTGGGGGATTTTTCAGAAAACACTCTCAGAGCTTCCCCTGAGCACATATCCTTACATGTACTAAAGCCTGAGACTTACATAGCTAATAAAACATACTAACAGATAAGCACCATCCATGAAAACACTGCAGCCTTAAATATTAAAAAATGGTAGAGTTGAATGTCAATCCTCTTAAAGGTGTTTTTTTCCCTGTGTCACTATAAGCACAAGTCCTATTTATAATACAATGCCAAAAATAGACACAGGCTGCCTAGTGTTTGGAGAAAGATCCCGTATGTGCCACTCCACTCCACAAAGTCTCCTTACAATAAATGTGATCATTTTTCCAATCCATTTTTCCTGGGATCTATCCCTCTGAGCACCAATATGCAAGCCGTGGATGCTTAGATGAAGACGTGAGGGGACAGCTGGGTAACACAAAACTTGAGTCTCTGACTGTCTCCCAAATTGCAGAGGATAAAACTCCCTTGCAGAAGGGCCACTACATTTTATTACTGTGTCCCACTCTTGGATTTCTTACAATGCCGTATCCTCATATTTTTCTTCCAATTAGAAATTCATAAGGGAAATCTGTGTACTGAAAGGTATAATGAGGGACACACTTTAGATCTTTTCCCCAAGAGGACAGAGTTCTCAGCCCCTGAGATATTTTTTAACAGTCTGGCTGACGTTTTGGTGCCAACACCAACTGCTGGTTAAATCATCTAATCAGCCAGGATGAGGCCTTTTGTTCTCTTGCTTTCGTGACTTCATTTTTTTGAACATTTAAAGTTGCCAACAATTCCAAATGCTGTCTTCTTACTTCTCTCCAGTTTGTTTCCATGCGAAGATAAAAACTATTGTATCTAGATCAAATTATAAGGGGATGCATAAATGACCCACTGTTGTAAGACCTACAAATAATCAGTATCTCCCTATAATGGTTTGAAAAGGAAATTTTTTATAACCAGCTACAGAAGAAAAAATGCTTCTCCACATTCTTTCCTATTATTCATCATCAACAACAATAGCAATGATTTATTGACTATTCACAAGTAGCACAAGAAGAACTCTGGGAGTTTAAATTAGTAAAGCTAGAACTATACAGTTTATCAATTCAGAACAAGGTCAGGCATTTGCTTACAGACACAAAAAGCTTTTTCTTGTCCCCAGCAATGACCCTGAGATTAACACCTGAGCTGAGATCAAGAGAAAGGATACTTAACTGACTGAGCCACCCAGGCAACCCAATTTTTTTAAGTAAAGATAGAACAGAGGTTAAAAGGCAAAGCTGGTTTTTTTTCCATATATGACTTTCTGACTTACAACAGGTCAAGCATCGGTGTTGAGGTTTACAGCCAGAGGTGGTTATGAAGCAGGTATGGGTATCTGTAAGAAGAAAAATAACAATTATTTGATGAATCTCAAATAATATAAAATTTTTCGTCGAGAGTAGAATAACTCATGATACTTAAGTCAATCTAAGAATCTCTTCATTTCTTTTCTTATTGACCCTCCTTCAGGTTCTGTTCTTGGCATTCTGTTTTTAGACTTCTGCACTTATTGCTGAATTAATATGATGTACAAATTTCCATTAATTGGCAAAACACTGAAAATCAATTATTTCTTTCTTGAAAATCTATAGGAAATATATCTGAGCAAAACTCTGCAGGAAATTCTATAAGGCTATCTACTCCTAATCTCTTACTGAGATTTGAAATATATAAATACAAATATTCATTTTAAGATGTTAATCAAAATGAAAAATTCCCCATGAGAAAATGTAGGAAAAATGGAATGCTATTGAAATATGTAGAAATAAAAATGTCTTGAATTTCATCAATTTTAAGAATTTGAATTCTCTAAGAAAAATTCATACCTAAAATGAACTGAAGCATGGAAACTGGCCGGGGGCACCTGGGTGGCTCAGTCAGCTGGGTGTCTGCCTCTTGGTTTCTGCCCAGGTCATTATCTCAGGGTCCTGGGATAAAGCCCTACATTAGGCTCCATGTTCAGCAGGGAGTTTGCTTGAGGTTTATTTCCCTCTCCTCCGTCCCTCCCCTTGATCTCCCTCTTTCTTTCCCTCTCTCAAATAAACAAACAAATCTTTAAAAAAAAGAAACAAAATGAAACTGTGGCCAGATTATCCTTATTTAACAGACTGCTCTGTTTACATTATCTTGTTTACATGTTTATGTTTACCTTATCTGTATCCCTTAATGAAAATCATCTCTATTTTGCCTAATTAAGTCATTCTACATATTGTCTAGATATAGTCCCTAAAGATTTACTGGTTATTGTACAAATGAAGTAAAAAACAAAATCGTGTCACATTAGTTGTTATTACAGACATTATTATATTTGAGAGAGGAAAGTCTTTGCATAATGCATGCAGTTTTTGAAGATGGGTACAAAACAAGTATTAGGAGACAGATCCTGACAGACACATGCAGTGTTTCCCAAAGCCCATACCTCTGTATTTTCTGTGCCTGTGAAAGAACTGAAATTTTCAGAATGCCCACTGAATTAAGAGAATAGGAAGTCAGACTGTGAGAGTGCCACGATCCACTGTTGACTGCTTAGAAATTTGGGACAAAACCAACAGCCCAGTTTATCTCCAGGATTACTGCATTACTCTTTAAAATATTTCCATATGAAGAGCCTTCTGTGTGACTTTTCCTTGCGTTCAATACCCCTAGTTAGCACCATTTCCTACTGTATCTCTGGGTACAATCATTATAATCACTTGTCTTAGTAGAGTCATTTGAAATAACCCAACTCTGCATAATTTGAGACTTGGGAAGAAAAAAACCACTCTGAAGAGCTTCCCATCCTACCTTTAGCCTAAGCATTTTTCCCAGCGAAGAACAAACCTTGTCCTTTCGACAGCATTTGTGTATGTTTGGATAAATAATGCCTTTGGGGAGCAGCAACGTAACACAGGATGTATGAGAACGAAGATGGAGGCACTGAAATCCCTCAAGAACAAAGTTTCCCTCTAAATCTGATGGCCCATAACTACTTCTATGTGCATATATGCACATTTGTTTGCTAATAAACATTTTTATTTAGAGGTGGGCTTACACAGAGTTGAGTAGACATGGTGGGGTGGGGGGCTCCGATAGGTTAAAGCATTTAAAGCCTACATTTTAAAAGACCATTTTAGATTATATGTAGTGTCCTGGAATTATTGAAGTTACTTTACAGAATATATTTCAACACAATATTTACATCTCCTTATTGATAATGCTTTTAGAAGATGTTAAGATAAGGGCACTTGGGTCATTCATTCAGTTAAGTGCCTGACTCTTGATTTTGGCTCAGGTCATAATCTCAGGGTTGTGAGATAGAGGACTGCATTGTCCTCCAAGCTGGGCATGGGGCCTGTTCAAGGTTCTCTCTTTCCCTCTCTCTCTCTGCCCCCCCAACACTGCATGTAAGCCCCCCCCAAAAAAGTTAAGATATTGAACAATTCCCTTGAAATAATACGGAATTCTCAACACATCCAAAAGTCTATCTTGCCTTTGAAGCATGAGTTGGGGGATCTTCTGTGTAAGTTTAAGATTATAAGAGCTTTTCAATTTCTCCCTCCACCTCCTTCCCTGAATACACACAGAGACAGCTCTGGCCAAGAGCCAGAGTAATTATCTATAGACCCCACCAACAAAATAAAGGTTCTCTGCATTCAAGTAATCTAATAACCATACTGAAGGTGAACAGAATACTTATCCTGTACTAAGCACTCACCACAAGCCTTATGTGAATCATTTCATTTAATACCCAAAACAACTCTATAAGCTACCCATGATTTGAGGTTTAGAGAGTTTTTAGATTAGACAGAATTGCTAAAACCATACATGCTCCCACCATCCCAGTTACAGCATCTGCACCAATCTTATATAAACCTTTAAATCTTCTTTATTTTTTTTTATTTTTTGTAAAAGATTTTATTTACTTCCTTGAGAGAGAGAGAGAGAGAGAGAGAGCACGTGTGCACACAAGCAAGGGGAGTAGCAGAAGGAGAGGAAGTCGCAGGCTCCCCGCTGAGCAAGGACCCTGACGTAGGCCTGATCCTAGGACTCTGAGATCATGACCTGAGCCAAAGGCAGATACTTAACCCATTGAGCCACCCAGGCACCCAATATATATTTTTTTAAGTAATCTCTATACCCAATGTGGGGCTCAAACTTGCAACCTCGAGAATGAAGAGTCGCATGCTGTACTGAGAGGCCAAGCTCCCCCAGGAGCATCTTCAAAATCATCATTTCAGAGCCTGTAACTGGACTCCTTTCTTGTCCATAAATTGCCGAGTCTTTGAATTCAGACATCCGTTTACCTCCAACACTGGAGCCAAATAAGTTAAGAAGGCTTCTAGAACTAAGCCAGTAATTAGAATCAGAAGTAAGAGTGAAATGTTTTTCAGGTAATAAGGCAAAAGTTGGAAGAATGGGAAAGAAGGGAGCTTTTTCTTCAAAGTAGCCATATGGCCTATCACCTGAGAGATGTATATATCCAAATGTGGTATATTCTCAGAGATAATCACTATAACAGTTAAAACACATGAATTACATCTAATGTAGCAACATGGAAAAAAATCTGAAAAATCTAGTTTGACTGAAATCAAGTTGGATTATGTTATTTACTGAATAATAGCATACATTTAATTTTTAAGCCCATAAAATAATATTATGTGTTGATATGGATACAAACATATAAACCAAATGCATAAAACACTGATGGGAAGGAAAAAAAATCTACTTCAGGAATGCTTACTTCTGGGGAAATTAGGGGCTGAGGAGAAGTAACAACAGGACCTTGACTATTTCTATAACATTGTATTTGTTTTAAAATATCTGAAGCAAAGAGAGTAAAATGTTCACATTCCTTTAATAGAGGGGGTGGCTCCATGGTATTTGTTGTGTTTGTTTCTATAGGTGATTGAATGTTTGAAATAGTTGGTTATTTCAGGAAAATTTTCTGAATATTTTAAATAGTTTGTCTTTTCTTTAGAAAAGGGAAGATGAGAGGATGTAGTGTCTTGTTGGTGGGGGGGGGGGGGGCATGTGTAAATAAAATATGTGAAACTTGAACTATAGCCGGTTGCAAATGCAGAGCCTTGGCTGGGCTGGAGACAAGACTCAGATACACCCAAGTCAGGGACAGTAAGAGGATACCCACCACCCTTCATGCTTCTTATGGACACAATCTACTGGCATAAACTGGATTACCTGAGACGTGGGATCCTCTTGGGAAAATGATTACATCAAACCCACAATTAGGTTTTACACGTGTACAATTATGTCTGATAAACTGGGGGAACCTCAAATAAAGTAAGATATAATGAGAGACAACAGAAAATTTACCAAAGGGAGCAAGGTGTCTGCTGCAGTAAATTCAGCAAAAGGACCTAAGAGTAGGAGGGCAGTGGCTTTAGCAGTGACAGCAGAACCCAGGGGGACCCAAGCGTTCCAGCAGCACGTTAGAGCCCTGCACATAGGAATTAACAGCTGACTCACAACTTGGGAGCTTTGGGGCACAAGAACTTCCCACCATTCCCAAAACTGATGGAAGAAGCATTTTATTTTTCGTTCTCAAGAACTGAATTGGCCAAGAGAACAGCAAGGATCCCAAACGAGAAGGTGCTGGTGGCAGCAGAGTCCCAGCTTACCAGGCTCAAAGTCAGCTGCAACATCAAAGTTCCAACTAGATTAGCTCCAGGGGGAAGTTCTGGCTGTGGCAGATGCAAGGCAGTTCAGCTCGGAAGAAAGCACCGTGTGTCTAACTCATTGTGCTTTGAGGCCAACCAAGGCCGACCTAGAGCCCCCCGTCTTCACTGTAATGTACACCAAGGAAGCATTCTTGTCCTCACTTTGCAGAAGCGCCATTGGCTGAGGCTCCTGAGGTAAGAGCCACACCAGGGCGGCGACGGCGACGGCGACGTTGTGGCATGCTGGCACCAATGAGGCAGCCGCAGCAGCCCTTCCCTGGGATCCACAGCCAGACTGCAGTGGCCACGGCAGAGCTCCAGTTTTGGCAGCTCTGGCAACCCAGCCTGGGAAGCCCCGGGCGTGAGCTCTATCTAGCCTGGGCTCTGCACGAACGAATGAAAAGCATCTTGTGGGGGAATTTCCACAAGTGCATGGAGGAGGAGAATTCCACAGGAACCCTAATGGGCTGGCTGGGGGCAGAGAGATAGAGACGTGATTGCTTTTGTGCTCCCAAGGTGGGAAGTGCTGAGACGTTCAGTTCACCGTAACTGACGGCCGCCAAAGACAGCAGGGTTAGAAAAGACTTTGTGCTTCAGAGCGGGGGGGAAACCCGTAATAAAATAAAACACAAGTTTGAATTAGATTATTCTGCCCGGTGTTTTTGCATCCCTCTAAGATATGGAATCTTCTAAGAGGATTTTTTGGTTGGGCAAGGGAATGGGAAGGCGGAGGGGAGGGAGGGAGAAACTGCAAATGATCTAATATAGCCACTTAAGAATACGTCCTGGTGACGATCTTTTCAATTACACACAGTGAGAAACAGGTAACATTGGAGCCTGTTTCAAA
This sequence comes from Enhydra lutris kenyoni, assembly GCF_002288905.1. Taxonomy (NCBI): domain Eukaryota; kingdom Metazoa; phylum Chordata; class Mammalia; order Carnivora; family Mustelidae; genus Enhydra; species Enhydra lutris. The sequence continues at coordinate 11,064,045 of NW_019154105.1, forward strand.
CGGAACTTTGTGTAAAAGCTAGCATTTCTTCTGAAGCCTGAGGTAAAAATTGAGAGGTGAGCTTCCCTGCAGCAGGGAGAGCCAAGTGTATTAGATCCAGGTGAGAAGACGAGGAGCAGAGCAGTAACAGGGACCACAGAGACAGCTTCCGACCTGAAAACGCCCCCTGAAAACGCCTCCCGACACTTAAAAGCCCATAGCACAAGCCAGGCACAGTGTATAAAACATTTGAATACATAAAGGAAGAAATAATACAATGAGAAAGACAGGGGTGGTGGAAAAACCTGAGACAATTCTGGTGTGATGTTAAGAATTGTCCAGGGGCGCCTGGGTGGCTCAGTGGGTTAAGCCGCTGCCTTTGGCTCGGGTCATGATCTCAGGGTCCTGGGATCGAGCCCCGCATCGGGCTCTCTGCTCCACAGGGAGCCTGTTTCTCCGTCTCTCTCTGCCTGCCTCTCTGCCTACTTGTGATCTCTCTCTTGCTCTCTCTGCCAAATAAATAAATAAATAAATCCTTAAAAAAAAAGAATTGTCCCTCAACACATATGGCCACTCTGAAAGGGAAGACGTTCGTTCCACAAACGAGCCCGATGCTGAGAAGCGTGATCGCTAGCTGGTTTGCTGAAAGTGTAAGGACGCCTACTTACCCAGCCCTTTGCCCATATCAGGAATCATGCTGTCCTCCCTGAGAGTTCCCCCTCTGGCTAAGCGGTCCCATCTGTTGATGACTGCGAGAGCAGCAAAGAGAGAGCGCACACTGACCCCAGTGGGCCCAGCCTCCCGAGAAGGGCATATGGGACACACGTGGGCTGTCTCCACCTTCCTGAGTCTTGCACAGGTATAAGCACACAAGCGTCGCAGCAAAGGATCACATGGGGACCAGGAGAGACGCAAGCATGCTGCTGTCCTGCTGTCAAGGTAACAACTACCTTCGATTCCTGGCAACAGGATCCTTCCGGACCTGCTGTCAGAGAAACTAAGGGATTAGCCAGACTTCTCCCACTGGGAAGGTCACTGCCATCCAGAGAGCCAATCAATGTATTAATCCCCCCCAGAGAGGGCCGGTGTTGGCGTCACCTCGGAAGGAGAGTTGATCATCAGCATTTATATGTTGTGGGGGACGCAGCCCCACAGTCCTCACACTCCACACCTTCCTACTGACTCCAGTGAAGACTTAGAGAGTGTCCACAGAGGATTCTCTCTCCGGTTAATGCCACATGATGGCTTATCCGCGGCCTTAGCCCTGTGGGATCTGATCCACATGCAAATCACGTAATCCTTTTGGTGAAATTTTAATCCTATTGTTTTAGGACTTGAAGGTTCAGTGACACTTGGAGATCATTCTGACTACAGATTTTTTAATGAAACAGCATGCCTGAAAGTCGAAACATAAAAAGACATATCTCTTCCCTTCACGAATAGGTCTCCTAACACGTGGCAGGTGTCGCGTGTTTCCCCTGCCTCAACCAATGAGGAGGCTTGCGATAGGAATGTCTACACATTTTAATACCCCAAATGCCCCCTCACCTCCCCAGGAGCTATCTCATAAGCAATGATGATCACGATTCTCTCAGCTTCCAAACAACAAACACTGTTTTCCTGCTTTCCTGGTTGCCTATGATGACGGCCAAGCCCTCTGAGACTCTCACCCTTGCCATAGAAATACCCTGAAGCCGTTGAAAAATACACATTGCGTCGCAGTTCCGCCAAAGTAGGGAATAACTTTTCATGATTTCAGTTTTAAAGTGTTATACAAGCCCAAAGCAGCAATGCTTTTGTTTTTCCAATGTTCCAGAGGTTTTCATGAAAATACCCCTTTGAGGTTTTATTTTCAGGCTCTCCCTGGCTCTCAGACAAGGATCCACGGAAACTGGACAGAGCACGAGCCGAATGAAGAACACCTTGATGTGCCCCGCGATCACCCCTTCCCACCAACTCCAGGCTGCCTGGAGCTCTTCCTCCTTTAAGATGAGTCACGGCTACACATGCTGCTCCGGGGCGGGCCATGCAGGTAGACTCCTAGAGGCCTTGTGAATTCAGGGGATCCCAAGACGAAGACCTCCCGGAACGGCTAGAGCTAAGATAAAGAGAGTTAAGGAGCAAGGTGAAATCTCTGTAATTTATTCATCGCCCTGGGCATCATTCCTTCAAGGAAAATGACTCTTCCTCACAAGGGAGGACAAAACTGTCATTAAAGAGGGAGAAGGCATTCCATCAGGCCAGAGCGAAGATCTTAGGTGTGTCCATATTTATACACCAGAGAGAGCGCTGAGGAAAACCAGAGTTGGAAAGCTCTTCACCTGAAACATTCTTCCCTTCGGTGACCTCTCTACTAAGAATCAAGGTTTTTTTTTATTGTTAGACACACAGAATCAACGAGATGTCTGACATTCACCACTCCTAACCTGTTTCCCCAACCGTGACTATCAAGGGATGCTAACTTTGGAGAATCTGGCAAATGCTACAGATCCCCTCCACACCCCAGAAAAATGAACGCAAACACTTCCATACGAAATGTTGCGTGCAGTTGGAACAGAGAAGGTTCACGAAGCTCCTTAAAATCCAGGTTAAGCAGCCCTGAGCCAGGTGGTTTCTGAGATTTCTTCCAACTCCACAGTGAGTTCATAGATGCTCTGGGGAAACTTGACAAATTCAACACTCAAGTTTTTCTTTACTCCCTCCTAAAAACGCACAAGAAAAAAGACAACGATGGAAAAATAACAGAAGGCCGAGGGAAACAAAATAACTGGCGGTAGAAAGCTCCTGTGCAAGTGAACCCGGTTTGGCTGAGCAGGGATCGGAGTAGCTGCGGGAACCCATTCAGCTCACCGCCCAGAACGTTCCAAAACTGGAGGCCCTGCTGCCTGTGAAGGTAAACCTGAAAAGTGAAGTCAGCGAATTTCTGTCTTTCACACAGCCTCTTCCAAAGCCCAGGAACTAACTTTGCATCCTTTTTCTAAAAGGAGAGGCCCTCACTGCTACACGTGTAGCCCCACTAGTCTTGTATTTGTCCTGCAGTGTGGCTGAAACAGAAAGATTAACTGAGTCTTTACTAGAAAGAGCCCAAGATGCCCTTCCTCAACCCATGTCTTCGGGGCCCTCCTTGACTGAAGACGTAGTTACTAACTTGAGATGTTACAACTGCTATGTCTCAGCTATGCACGGGGATGAGGGATTAAAGGAAAATCCACATGCTGAACTACGAAACCCAGGACTCCTTCCTCCATTCAGTTTCCAGAACGCTGACAGCACGCTGTCTCAGAGGGAGGTTGGAAATTCTTCTCTGAGGAAACTACAGCGGTTGGCATTTCTGAGCTCCCTGACAGAACAGTTGGGTCCCTGTACGGTAAAAGCAACGAGAAGTGTGCAGAGCTTCCCGTCATGTTCTCTGTAACTCTCTTCTAAGTATGCATCAACAACCAAGAATCACCGAACATTTAAGGACAATCTCCAATATGAAAGTCAGGCCAAAACATAGAAGGGGGGCGGTGGCCCCTGGGTGGCATAGTCGACTGAGCAGCCAACTCTTGGCTTTGGCTCAGGTCATGATCTCAGGGTCGTGGGATACGCAGAGTCTGCTTAAGACTCTCTCCCTCTCCCCTGGCTCCTCCCAGCCTGTACTCTCTCTCTCTTCCTCTAAACTAAATAAATCTTAAAAAAAAAAAAAAATACAAACGGGAAAAAAAAATTCTGTGGAAATAGTTAATACAAAGTATAGAATAAAAAGACTTTTTAACTGTAATTAAGCTCAGAGAGGTGAGAAATGTTATTATATACAAATTATCTTAGATTTAAAAATTATCTTTTTTTTCTCCTATGATCGTTTGTTTTGTTTCTTGAATTCCACATTAAGTGAAATCATACGGTATTCATCTTTCTCTGACTTCTTTTTTTAAAAAAGATTTTATTTATTTATTTATTTATTTGAGAGAGAGAGAGAGAGAGAGAGAGAGCACACAAGCTAGGGGAATGCACAGGGAGAGGGAGAAGCAGGCTCCCCACTGGGCAGGGGACCAAACACAGGGTTCAATCTCAGGACCCATGACCTGAGCCAAAGGTCGGCGTTTTAATGGACTGAGCCACCCAGGTGCCCCTCTGATTGACTTATCTCACTTAGTATAATCCTCTCTAGCTCCGTCCACATCATTGTAAATGGCGAGATCTCATTGTTTTTATTGCTGAGTAATATTCCATCATATACATATATCCTATTTCTTCTTCATCCACTCATCAGTCAAGGACATTTGGGCTCTTTCTGTAATTTGGCTATTGTAGTTAATGCTGCTATAAACCTCAGGGTGCATGTATCTCTTTGGATTAGTATTTTTGTATTCTTTGGGTAAATACCTAATAGTGCAATTGCTGTATTAGAGGGTAATTCTATTTTTTAACTTTTTGAGGATCCTCCATACTGTCTTTCACACTCACTGCTATCTTTTCTACATAGAATACATCCTTTTGGGGCACCTGGGCTCAGTGGGCTCAGTGGGTTAAGCCTCTGCCTTCAGCTCAGGTCATGATCCCAGGGTCCTGGGAGGATCCCAGGGAGCCTGCTTCCCCCCACCTCTGTCTGCCTCTCTGCCTACTTGTGATTTCTGTCTGTCAAATAAATAAATAAAATCTTAAAAAAAAACAAGAATACATCCTTTTTTCCTTATAGTTCCTGTAGTTTCTTATAGAATCTTATTTTTTCTTATCAAGATTTTCCAAATAATGGGATGAAAAGAAGACCTATTCTATCTGAACATGGATTTTCCTGGGACACATACTTGGTTAACATAAATATATTTGTACTGATTCTTCTAAATAATGCATATTTAGTCATTAGATATATTTGCAGGGTAGTAATTCTTTTGTCTGCTATTGTATAGAAAACTCTTAATTATCTATTTTTGTTGCAAGAAACCAAGGAAGTGCAGTAGTAGAAAAAATAAGAGGAGCATGATCCACAGCAAACCTTGCTTTCAAATTCTTGGGCATCATTAAGCTGAGAAGATAACAACAAAACTGTTGGCTATACAGCCCATTTTTTTCTTATATATATCTTCCCCTTATGTGGCCTATAGTCAAACTTTCTGAACCAAAACATTGATCCTCTTGAACTCAGGGAAAGTATAAAAACAAACACGAGCAAAATAGTCCCAGCAAGTAGGTTGTTTGTTGGGATGGAAAATGAAGAGTTGAGTATATTTCTTATTTTGGTCCTTATCCTTGTCTACCTAACAGAAGAGAGTGATGAGTAGAAAAAGATAGAAACCAACATTAAAAGTATGTACTTTGAAAAGTCCAGGACCAAATTTCATTAATCAACTTCATACAAAACCTTCACACATACCCCAAATTACATTCACTTTGTTTAAGTTCACTTTAATAAAATACTCTATAAAAATAAATTACTAATGCTGAATGACAAATACACTCCCACGTGCCCCAGAAGAATTCAGCATATTACAGGGGAAAACGTACATGCTGAAGGACCAAGGATTAAAGCAGATTCTTTTATTAATTCGGCCAATATTTATCAAGCATCTGCTTCATTTTCCAGACACCGTTGTGAGCACCGAGAACACAGCAAAACAAGTCCCTGCTCTCGTGGAGCTTACGTTCTAGTGGAAGAAGAGAGACTATACATAAATATGTAATTTGGCCGTTGGGTTAGAGATAAAAAGCAAACATAAAGCAAGTCAAAGAGAACAGTGAGAAATAAACAAGGGGAAGGGGATACTACTAGACAGGTCAGTCAGATGGCGCCAGTTTTGAGATGGTATTTGAGCAGAGACCCAAGGACGTACTGGAGGGAGCCACGGAGAGATGTGAGGGGAAATCATCCCAAGCAAGGCCAACTAGCAAGGGCCAAGTCTCTGGGACAAGCACGTGCTCGACAGGGTCAAGAAATAGCTGCTGCGAATGAGCAAGGGAGAAAGGCCGTAAGACGGGAAGGTGGAGATCATGGAGTGGTGAGGTCTTGTTTCTTGCCTCTGACTGAAATGAGAGACAGCAGACTGGATTACCCTTCCTTAACCCCACTAAAGAGGTCATTCCTTTGCTTCTAGCTGGGATGGAGAGCAAGGAAGGAAAGGACTACATTACAGGAATCCCAGTGCCAAGAAGGGAAGAGACTAGTCCTGATGAACAGCAGACTGCTTGGAAGTCTGCTTCAAGATCATAACATGGGGCTCTTGCAATTTTTTTATCTGAAAACACTGCTAATAGCAGGGTGAGGTTCGTGATTTCCTTCAGTCTAAATGCAGTAACCTCCTATTTTCCCATCAGGTGAAACAGAAATGCTAGTCTAAATTCAGCCTAATCATCGTGCTAATAATAGCACAAACGTGAAGAGCATCTCCAAGCTAGAGATCCCCAAATTCTGCTTCCGAATCGAGCTTTGTTACATGTCCTTCAGGCTCAGGTTAATCCTCATCCTGCGGGGAGCAAACTTGAAGGCACAGACACTATACCAGAGCTGAAACTTAGAACAAACAATTACCAAGCACCGACCAGGCAAATGTGCTGCACGCAGTAACCTCAGCTTTCCAGTTGCTGTATTTTTAGCAGTCACTTCTGAGAAACTCATTTTTCCACATTGAAGCTACTAAACAATTTTCCAACAGAACTTGCACAAAATTTCATCAGCTAATTTGTTTAAATCTCATAGCTTTATCCCCTTCTTTCCTTCCTCCCTCCCTCCCTCTCTTCCTTCCCCTCCTCCCTTCATTTCTCTTAAAATCTTTTTTTTTAAGATTTTGTTTATTTATTTGAAAGAGAGATCACAAGTAGGCAGAGAGGCAGGCAGAGAGAGAGGAGGAAGCCGGCTCCCTGCTGAGCAGAGAACCCGATGCGGGGCTCGATCCCAGGACCCTGAGACCATGACCCGAGCCGAAGGCAGAGGCTTTAACCCACGGAGCCACCTAGGTGCCCCAACCCTTCATTTCTCTTAATAATCATAGTTACATCCTGGGCCTAAATGGTATCCTTTACATATGAAGTCTCTCACTACTTTAGCGAAAGAAAGACCTTTTACTGTGTTTAATTTTAATGGCAAGTTAGGTATAAAAGTACATCTGTTTGGAGCAATCTTAAGATTGCATTGCAGCTCAAATCCTCCTGGTGAATTCTCTTTCTAGTGAAATACTTTCGTGGTCATTGCTGCAAAACAGAGGAAGAATATTTTTTCCTTCCAAATGGATGCCAGTCAAGGAGCTACATGGGAACTCCCGCCGCTTCAAGTCACAGCCTAGCACACCCGGTCCTTGTCCTCCCAGACTTTCTGGGATACGAAGACTCCATTTACTGTTCATCACTATGGGGAAAAAGACAATGTAACAGAAATTTAAAATGTGATGATGTCACCAAGCACTTTTAAATCCCACCACTTCTTCAGGTACTTAGTTCCTATTCTATATTGAAATCTAATCCGAGGCAAGCAAATCTCTCTTCTTGCACCTTTCCTGGATTTTTTTAGGAAGCTTCATCTATGAGGTATTTGCTGAGCATTACTGTGTGCCAGGTAGTTTTCTAGGTGCTGGACATACAGCAGTAAACAGAAAAAGGTAAAAATCCCTGCGATTGTTTCCAGTGGAGAGAAATATACTTTATAAAATTTAAATAAGTGAAATACATAGCTTGGAAAATTGTGATAAATGCTACGGAGAAACAGAAGCCAGGAAAGGAGAATAAGAAGGACTGGGGGTTAGGGAATGAGCCATTTTAAATAGGTGGTCAGGGAAGATTCACTCGAACAAACAGAAGGATTCAAACCTGTCAAGAATCCTTTCAGGAAGCATTTTGACTTCATGTCATTTCTTCTCTAAAGACATATTCTCCTTGGTGAGTTTAAGGAAATATATTTAAAGCCTTGTGGATTTCACCTTACATAAATGCAAATATGTTAGCTTAAAGATGATCACTCTCACCCTTATTATCTAACATTGTTTTGGAGGAGACAGTAGCCGGTGAAATCAGTCAATAGAAACTAGGTATAAAAATAGCAAATGAGGGGCGCCTGGCTGGCTCAGTGGGTTAAGCCTCTGCCTTCGGCTCAGGTCATGATCTCAGGGTCCTGGGATCGAGCCCCGCATCGGGCTCTCTGCTCTGCGAGGAGCCTGCTTCCCTCTCTCTCTGCCTGCCTCTCTGCCTACTTGTGATCTCTCTCTGTCAAATAAATAAATAAAATCTTAAAAAAAAATAGCAAATGAGGAGGTAAACCTCACAATTTGTAGATTTGTAGACGCAGTATCAACCGCTTCAACATAAAGGCATGGGGGTTGGGAACCAATTACAACTAAAAGAATTCAGCAATGTGAACAGTTACAAAATATACCAACCTTGTCTTCCTATCTATTAATATAAACAACAACCAGTTAAAAAATATAAAGGAAGATAAAATCCCATTTATATTAAAGCAAAAGATGGCAAAATACTTAGGAATATATTTGACAAACAATGTTTGAGAACTATGAAGGAAATTTTGAAACGCCACCAAGGAGTACAAACAACGACCTTTAACACATGAAAATGAATAGTAAGCTCATGATTAGGAAGATTGAACATCATGAAGATAGCAATTTTCCCAAACTTAAATATATAGATTTAATACAATCCCAATGAAAATACCATCAGAATTTTTGTTGGAAAAATAGCTAAGTGTGTTTAAAGTACACAAGGATAAAGGAAAATGCCACAAGGCTTTAGATATATTTTTATGTTTAAAAATATAAAATTAATAAAAGGGGAACAAGTCTACTATATTCATTTTTATTTTGAAACTTCACCAATTAAAATAGCGTGATGCCACTGAATGAGTGACAAATGAATTAAACAGAATAGAAGGTCTAGAAACAGACATAAATATAATAGAGGATTTAGTATAAAGGTGACATTGCACATTGCTGGGAGAAAAGATTACTAAGTAAATGGTTTAGGAACAACAAGGTTAGTCATCTATTTCAAATATGTACGTCGTATGTTTTATATGAAAATAAACTTTTGGTACATAAAAGTTTTAAACTTTAAAAAAGCTCTAGAAACAAGAAAGGCTTTTTTAATAGAGTAGGTAGAGTCCTACTAGATATAACACAAAACTGGGAAATCATTAAAAAACGATAAATTCAAATACATAAAAGTTTTAAATTTCTGCAAGACCAAAACGCTATAAGCAAAATTAAAAACACACACAAGCAACAGATTTTCAACATGGATAAAAAGTAACATGTGTTGCTGGTGGGAGTATAAAATGGTACCAGCTCTATTGAGAGCAATTTGGTACTATTAAATTTTAAGTGTATACATATCTTTGACTTAGAAGTCCTTCTAGGATTTTATCCCATATATTTGATACATGTGAGAAAAGACATGCCCAAAGATATTTATGCAGCATTATTTAAAATATCAAAATATTGGAACAAATGGGATATATCCATATAATGCAGTTTTATGCAAACTTTGAAGAGTAAGGCAAATCTATATGTACTGATAAGGAAGGATCTCCATTCTCTGCAGAAGCAGAGACCCCAAAACCAATGGATTAGGTGTGAGACAATGGATGTATGCTCCTGAAGAGTTACAAAGAGAGGGCAAGTAGAGATGGAAAAAGGACCTGGATGTGGTCCAGGACTGGGGGCCCTTTCAAAGTATGAGTGAAAACTTTTTAGGTCCAGGAACACAAAGAATAGGACTCAGTGATAAGTTATTCTTAGTGTGTAGATAGTAACTATCTCACCAACCTGGATAGTCTTAAAATGTCCATTGAAGAGGAAGTGGGACTCAATGTGGTGACCTTGGACATCCTACATAGAAATGAATACCTAAGGGAAAATTCTGTCTGACCAATGTGGAATTGAGGGGAACAAGTTGGAAATTTCTGTTTTTAAAAAGTAATCAATACCCCCACAGCTATTATATATCTCATCCCAAGAATTTGAACTTACTTCCAATTCCCAAACTTTGTATCAATCATTCCCATTCATGGTGTCTTCCATGAAAAGCACTGTTAAAAACAGCAGTCCTGATGAAACTCATTTATGGTGATGGAAATCAGAATAGCGGTTATCTTTAGGAGTAGGTAATGTCAGGGAGGGCTCATCTGAGAGCCTTCCGAAGTACTGAAAATATTCTGTATTTTGATGATTGGTGGTTAGTTGCATGTATACATACTTTAAAATGTTTGTTTAAAACTTATAGGCTTGGGGCGCCTGGGTGGCTCAGTGGGTTAAAGCCTCTGCCTTCTGCTCGGGTTGTGATCCCAGGGTCCTGGGATCCAGCCCCTCATCTGGCTCTCTGCTTGGCAGGGAGCCTGCTTCCTCCTCTCTCTGCCTGTCTCCCTGCCTACTTGTGATCTCCGTCTGTCAAATAAATAAAATAAAAATCCTTAAAAAAAAAAAAACTTACAGGCATACTGTACATAAACTATACCCCAATTTTTTAAAAGTAGCCTGAGATCCTTTTAAACCACAAGCTACTTGGACATGGGTTGTCCACATTCCTCTTTCTCTCCATAAAGAATAAAACTCATCATTCAGCAAAATTCCAATGCCAGGTAGTACAAATGCAAAGTCATAAGGAAAACAGAAACACAAATCTATTTAGCTGACGGAGAGATAAAAAAAAGCAAATAGTGAACTGTGGCTTCATCAAACATTTACAGAACAGTACAGGGCAGAACAAAGTAGCTGATAATCAAGTTATATGTTAAGATTATATTTGCTTCAGGGCAATTTATTTTCAAATTTGTAATTGGTTTTAAAGTCTTCATTTAAATCTAATGTTTTGCTAAGAGATTCTGACAAAATTTTGGTTAATTGTGGGTTTAGAAAACTATAATCTTTTAATGATTTTTTTTAAAAATGCTGTTTAAAATTTTTAATTTCCTTTCTGAGATTTGAATTTGCAATGGCCCTGCTGCCCAGGGGCAGCTGCCAAACACTCTAGCAGGACTAAGAAAATAAAGTTTAATTCTTTTTCACACTGAATTTTCTTCTCTTGCATGTATGGAAGTTCTCTCCACTTTGGAAGGTGTTGTGATTTGCTTTAGTTCTGGGTCTCTGCTTGTTTCTGTCAAAAATACGATAATCCCCACTACCCTATTCTCATTCCCCTCACTTCTCGACAGAAGTAAATTTTGGTGGAAGGGTAAAGAGCAAAGAAAAGTCATAGGCCAAGGATGGCCAAAGTCAATAACCTCCAGGGCAAACCCACTAAACTCCCTCCTACCAGAAGCCACAATCTGAGGGGTGTGGGATAAGCAAAGTCACTGCAAAACAAACTGCTGTGAGACGGAGGGCTGCTGTCAGAAGGAGCTGCATCAGATTCACCCAACGGCACCATAATGTCCATTAGCAATAGTACCTTTCGTAAGGATCCTATGAATTCTGAGCTCATAGCAACAGAAGGCCAGGAAATTATCAAATATCAAAGAGAAGAAAGAACTTGGTAATATTAGTAACAATTATTCCCAACTTCATTTTTCTCTTTTTGGAAAAAAAAAAAAAAAAGATGACAAGGAACACACAGAATTTATTGTAGCCCTGCTAAAATATACATCAACTTGAAATTGTTTCTATTATTTATGAATCAAAAACTCCTGATCAGTTTTTGTATTTTCATCATCTAACCATTTCTGTAAAGACTTTACACCTTTGAATTATGGAAAGGGAATTGAACCTGGATCTAGAATATTTCATTTGAAAATCATGGCTTTGCATGTAACAATTTATACAAATGTAAGGTATGAGAGAAGCAGCATTACCAAGTGGGAAGAACAGAGGCTCAGACCTAAAAAGATCCTGGTTCAAATCTGAGGAGTATCACTTTGACCATGCTAAGTTCTCTGAACTCAAATGCCCCATCTGGGTTGTTGCAAGGATTAAACATTAACCTAAAGAGAGGCCTGATCACTTAACAGGTATCTAATAAATGATAGCTATTATTTTGAGGTTTTCTCCATTTCCTTTAGTCATTTTTTCATTCATTTAGTCAATAAATATTCATTAATAGACACTGTGCTAGGGTTTAATTGTGAATAAGACATATACAACTCCTATCTTCATGGAGTTGTCATCTAGTAGTGATGGGCACAAACTGAAAATTACAATATAATTTTATATCTATTGTTAATAGGGAAAGTGTAGGGTCCTAAGAGGACACAGAGGAGAGACACTTAATCCAGACTCAGGTTTGTACTATGGAGGCTCCTTGGAGAAAGTGTCATTGAGCTAAAAACTGAAAGGCGAATAGGAATTAGCAAATGGAGAAAAGGGAGTACGGGAAATTTTCTAGGCAAAGACACATACAAAGACCCAGAAGCAAGAGACATCATGTTTGTCAAAAAATACCTCAAAATACCTACCAACATGTACTCTTTGTTCTGGGATTAGAACATAAATACTTCTATATAAATTTTTCTGTCCTTTCCTTGTCCACAGACATCACGTCTTTCAGCCTATCATCTGATAAACACCCATTGCAGACCACCAGAGAAAACTTGTTTTCATCTTCAGCCAAAATCCTACCATAACCGATCACATTATCAAGCATAAATTCCTGGTTATGTGGCCCAATAATTCACAACTTATATCCTTATTCCAGACTACTGATACTATAAACATATCAGACTGGATGGTGAGAAACACATATCACTCTCCACGAGTTCAACAGTCCAATTAGAAAAATAAAACATACAATAGATTATGCAACAAAATACTATGTGATTAAATATTAATCATAATTGGACCATGAATGTAATAGATTCTGGTTGAGCAATAAATGTAGTAAAAATTTAGACAAGGGTAGACCATGACAAAAATCTTATAAATGCCACTGCATCTTGGGAATACTTTCTTCACATCATTCAGTGAGTGCCATGGGCTTGTTATATGCAGATACTGATGAGTTCGTTTATTTAGTCTTTATCTGAGGGTCTGCTATTATATGCATACAACAGGTACAAAGGCAAAATGAAGGCCCCACCCATAGAGATCTTAAATTACTGTTGGCAGAGGAAGCAATAAACAAAGCAAAAAATAAAGTGAACACTTTACAAATATATCTTATTTAGTCTTTGAAACAACTCCATGAAACAGGATTTATCATCCTCCTTTTACAAGAGACAGGGGATGTCGAATAATTTGTCTAAAATCAGACAGCAAGTAGCACAGCCAGAACTTTAACCTATGTCTATCAGACTATGAAGCTCACGTCCAATATGAGCCATTCCGTTCCACTGCTGAAACTTTCCATTTCCCTGAACCAGAGAGACTGCTGGAGGCTTCTCTGGCACATGGCTGGTCCTCAAACGGTGTGCCCAGGAATTAGCCAAACGATTCTCATACTCTTTCTTCCCACCAGACTAGGTTGTGAGCTATTTCTTACTCCTGCAGTGTTCTTTCTTCTATCTGCATTGCTTTACTTGTGGTTTTGGTTTCCACATCAAAATATATCCATGGGTTCCATTCTACGCAATCCTCTTCTCTGCTCTTAACATCTACAACTAATTCTCCATTCATTTGCCTCATTCACCCAAAGTAGCTGCTAAGCAGCACTGTACTCCCCTTCAAAGGCATGGCACTAATGGGCAAGGTGGCAACTGTGATGTTGGAAGGACTATTGTATTTGGATTTATACATATTAACAATAGCTCTACCATGACGTAATTAAGTGCCTGGCCCTTTTCTACATTATCTCACTTCGTCTTTTCAGTAATACTGTAAGTTATTAAACAAATTTCCTGTTTTGCAGGTAAGGAATTGAGGTTCAGAGAGGCTAGTTACTTGCTCAAGGCCAGGGTATAGTCAATTCAGGTCATCCTGTGTGCTTCCTCTACACCATCCTGCATTCCACCGAAAACTATAAAAGTCACAGAAATGTGCAATTGAAAGGACCCCCAGTATCTTTTACAAGATCCCTTCTGGTGCAGAGACATCATGTAGGCATCCTTTCTACAGAACACTTCCCAGTCATCCAGTCTCTCTAAATCCTGGCTTTGTCGCATGCAAATTGGGACCCCTGTGAGCCCTGGAAAGGTTCCTCTATCTTATCTATAAAAGGCAATACTACTATTTATCTCACAGTTATTGTGAGGATTTAATGACAAAGTACGTAAAGGTCCTTGGAAAACAATAAATCAATTTACAAATGCTCCCTGAACTTCCTTTACAAATAAGTTAAAGCTGTAGAAAAATTTTACCTTTGAACTTAAGTCATTGTAAATTGATTCTTCTTTATATGCCACTGATTTCATAATGACAGATTTAAATAGAACAGTATGTCCACAGCTTTTCCTACCAGGCAAAATTATTTTACATTACCGGTAAGACTAAGCCTGCAATACAAGCTTTCCTCAAACTCTTTTGGAAATGGAGGAAAATAATCAACTTTGAAACGGCTATGAGAAAGTGAGTTTCTTCTTAAATGTGCAGTTCTGTAAAATAATTAAAATAGCTTGCAAAAGGACTAGCTTTAAATTAATTTTGTTATAAATTTTATTAAAAGTTGTGCAGATATTAAAATGCCAATGTAACTATAATAGAAAACATTTACTAAGCACTTTCTTGACCATTATTAACTCATTTAGTAAAATTATCCAGTTATAGGAAAATGATAATTTAACAATTAAAGAAAAGTTTAACAATTAAAGGAAAGTTAGTGCCAAAGCTATAAAATAATATAGGCAAGAGAAAAACTACATACATACGTAACCTGACTTTTAATAGAGCTTTTGGTAAATTATTAAACCCAACAACAGAAATGTTTCAAAACACTTCATAGAAACTATAGGTTAAATTTGGTTATCTATAAAATGCTGACATGTATACTCTTTAAAAATTCATTTGTGGCTATAATATTACATCCCTTTATCCTTGAAGATGGAAAATCAGGTATCTCTATTTACCTTCTATTTATTTAGCTTTCAAATTATCTTAGTACATTAATCTTAATGTCTGTCATTTCCAGGATTGTTTCTATGTTTCTTCTCTTGGCATTCATATTGTTTCCCTTTCTTTTCCAAGGATTTTATTCTAAAAAGCCATAAAAATGTGTGAGCAAATATATATTTGGTGTGCATGCATGCCCACTACGTGCATCTTTTTCTAAATTAATATTTCTTTTGATAATGAATATAAATCCAATCAGGACAGAAGGTTCATCCCTTCCTCACCCCCCACTAAGGCAAAAAGGTGGAAATACATCATGTCTTTTGTATTGCATAAGCCCATCTCACTAAATGAAAACACTTAGTGTTTTACTTACAGCCAATGTCCTTCAAATTGCTTGTGGTGATATGGTTTTTCAGCAATGACGTCTGGAAAATCAAAGAAATCCAGTTTTCCACCTTCTAAGCTTCTCATATCTCTGAATGATGCCGGCTCAAGACTTGCCAAATGAGATGGGCAAAGGCAGCCAAATAGGGCTTCGTAGCCAATCTAAAAATAGCAGGTGGTGGGGGGCAGATATACCATTTCTCTCTTGCTCTTTTTGTTTTTTTCCCTATGAGCTAGGTACCATAAACATGGCTTATTCAATAACAAACAGTACAAAAAGAATTATATTCTCTCTTGTCCTAAGATCTAAACATGTGGTCAGTTAGGAAAATTTGTACATTTTGTTAAGAAAGATGTGAAAGTCGGGGCAAAGCTATATTCTTTATTTCTTACAGGAAGGTTTCCATATCCAATTTCCATTTGTTCTGAAAGGAAATCTGACCATAACTTCTGGGATCAAGAATTGCCTTAGCCTCTTTTCTTTCTTGGAACATCTTGAATAATAACTATTAACATTTGTATGTTTTGTAATTTAATAAGTCTTTCTACTGATTTTGCTATTGGCTCCTTACGACAAGCTTGTGCCTTGGAAAGGTTCTAGTATTACAATTTGAAAAATGAGAAAACTGAGGCTCACAGAAGTTGCAGCTTGCCCAGAGCTATCCAGACAGATCTGTCTTTGCATTCTTCTCTTGACACACACACACACACACACACACACACACACACACACACACACACCCCTCCCTAAAGATTCCAGCATAATGGAATTTAAGGTTTGAACTTTTAAAGTTTCACACATATGTAAGCATGCACAAATATACATATACCAATTATGGGGGAAATGTTACAATTTTTCTTGGATTAGAGGTTCTTTACAAATGCAAAAGTTCTACTAAATATGAAAACATGAATTTACTAATTATTGAGTATAAAATGATAAATTTCTTTAAAGAAATTCATTTTTTGAAATTATCACTTGTGCTTGATTCAGCAGCACATGTACAAAATTATCATCACTTACAAAAGAAATTAAGTAAGTAGCTATCATGGGCATTTACATTTTGTTTGAAGATGGGAGCAAATAAACATCTCACAAGGAAATACTAATGTGTAAATTGGTGGTCTATCTCTCAGAGGTAGGATTACAGATTTTTTTTCTTCTCATATTTTCTGTACATTTCAAATTTCATATAAGCAAGAAAATATGGTCTTAACTGCATTTTCAAAAATAACTTAGACATAAAATTTTTTTTACAATATACTTTAAGGGAAGAAGCCAGGACACAAAGTTGAATCAATAGTGCCATTTCAATTTGGTAAAAAAGAAAAATGTTTCTTTGTAGATGCAAGTATCTAATGCTGGGAGTTTGCTAGGACAGTGTTACTGTTGAATGATGGGATCCAGGAGTTTTCTTATTTGAAACTGTGCAATCTGAAAATTATTTCAATGAGCATATTGTATTTTTATAAAGAAAAGGAAAATGTTTATTATCACTTCCAATGGGAAATTAAGCGGAAGTAAAAAAAATCAACTCAAATTATAAATCAGTGGAAAAATATTAGTATACCCAAATTCTAATTTAAACTTTTGGCTTTATGTCCATTAAGTTAGGTACAGGTATCTCTCATGAAACATAAAAGACGAGGGTCATTACATTTTATCGATAGTCACATCTTAGCTTAAAAAAACCCTAAATGATTACATTTTCAATATGGAATTCAGGATCTGGAGTCCAAATGTAAGCAAAAGCCCCCCAAAGATCACAAATATACACAAATGTACGAATTAGGTCTATGTATATACATATATGCACACACGTGAGGATATATACACAGTGGCTGTGAACAAGGATGAGGAATTTCTAGGAGACTATGTTTTTTCCTTTCTAATTTTCTAGACTGTTTAATTTTCCATTCTCAACACTGCTTTAGGACCCATGAGATTAGGAATGCCTTTCTCTCCTTTTCCTTGATTACTTTGTTTGCAATAAAATAGAAACTGAAGAACATCAATAGAGACCAAAGGTTTCATTCGCTTTCCTTTTGATTCTTATTAAATAATATCAAGTATTATCCTGGTATTACCGGTCCTTCTCCACCAAAGAAGGCATTCAGTCCAGAGGTCCTGACCAGGTGTGAAACCAATGCAAGGCTATTGCCGGCAGCTGACAACCAAACCCTTGCAGAAGCATCTGGTAACAACTGGGTGGGATGACGAATTGAGTATTCTGTCCCTTTTACCACTAACCCAGGGCAGAAGTATTAGACTCATAACACTAATCATAATATGCTTTTATTCAGGGGCACCTAAGTGGCTCAGTCACTTGAGTGTCCAACTCTTGGTTTTGGCTCAGGTTGTGATCTCGGGGGTCATGGGATAGAGCCCCACTACGAGTTCCCCACTCAGGGAGTCTGCTTCAGGATTCTCTCTGTCCCTCCCTCAAGCCCTCTCTCTCTAAAATAAATAATTTTTAAAAAAATATTAATATTCTCTTATTCAAATAAGAGTAATAGGCTTCTAAATTCTACAAAAAATAGAAAGAACAAGGGCAATTTCTAAACAAACAAGCTTTATTATAGATACTGAGAGTTCTGTTTTGCAACCTATGTTGTAGAAAGGAGCACAAAGATCCTTATGTACCTTGCTTGAAAACAATACATAAAGCCATAGCCTATTAATCTCATCTACTTCCCAAGAGAAGGACGGTCTCTTGGTGTTAGGGAAGTATCTAGTATCAATTTCTCCTGAGAGTCTTCTATAACAAATATTTATCATTTTTATAATCTGGATACAATAAAGCTGAGCTACTTTCATATTTTAAAATGAGAACTTTTATATTCACACATGAAAAATTATAATTTTCTGAAACATTAATAAAGACACCAAAAATGTTTATATTCAGCGTCACTCAAAAAATTAAAATACAGAAAATAAAAAATAAAGGAAAATGCTAAGAACTTAGGTAGCAATCTAATCTTCCTTAGGTAGCTTCAAAGATCTTCAAGGGAGAAAATAATTTCTAGCAACTTAAATGTTCCTTCATCAGTCCCGGGTATATGGTATGAGATTAATAAAATATTTGCAGAATAAGCAATTTAATATTAAATGAATTGCCTAATTTCTAATTTTTATACCAAAGACATTCTCTCTAGGACCTCAACTAGCACTCCAATCCAACTCACCAGAGGCAACGTCAATGAACAGTTTGGTGACTCTTTTCTCTGCACAAACATTAAGTAAGTACACATACCACATATATGTATATTATGTGAATACATATATAGGGATATAGAGAGAGAGGTACATACTAGCTATAGTAATAGATGCATATAGATATAGACTTATCTCTGTAACTACCTATCCATCCACCCATCTACTGAGAGGGAGAGAAAGGTGATCATGCTATAACTATTCCACTTAAAAAATACAGTGGATATAGTCATTAGGTTTTAACAACTCCACCAACTTTTCAATTTTCCAGGTGCTTTCAGTCACCAAGACACCGAATGAAAAGAAATAATAGTAATGGCTAACATTTTTTGAGAACTGTTCTAAATGCTTTATAAATAACTACTATACATATACTATATATATATTATATATATATATAACTACTATATAACTATAACCATTAAAATTACACAACTTTATAGGTGCATACTATTACTTGTGTCCCTCTTATAGATAAGGAAATTAAAATACATTACTTGCTCAAGTTTATAATGACTTGCCCAAAACTAGACAGTAAATGGCAGGGCCAGGATTTGAAGCCACCACTCTGTCTTTGAAGCCTGTATTCTTTCTTTCTTTTTTTTTTTTTTTTAAGATTTTATTTATTTATTTGACAGAACAAAAGAGTACAAACAGGAGGAGCAGTAGAGGCAGAAGGAGAAGCAGACTCCCCATTGAGAAGGGAGCCCAAGGCAGGGCTCGATCCCAGGACCCGGGGATCATGACCTGAGCCGAAGGCAGACACTTAACAGACTGAGTCACTCAGGTGACTCTGGAGCCTATATTCTTAACCAACAGTGACTCTGTGATGTTAAAAATATTACAGATAAATTCTTATTTAATAATGACTGTTGGCATATACCAGATGTAAACATAACAGAACAAGTGTTTTGGTGTGTGTGCTTTTTACAATTACATCAGAAACTTCTATACATAACAGTGCCTCCAAAAAAACCATACCAAGAGGTTATATATTGTTTAGAGTCTGCCATTAGTCCGAACACTTGCATTAGCAAAAAAGTATGAATTTGTTCATATATATTTCATAAACTTACCAAGAAAAGAGGTCTAAGTGTCTTACTGTTACCTTCTTTTATGGCCCAAAGCAGCTTTTTTCCAGTTTTACTACCCATTTTATTCACTTATCTGTCACTAAATGATTTATGGTCATAAAACAAACACACACATTATATCCAGCCACAAAAAAAGAACCTGAATCATACTTTTTAAATACCTGACTCAGACTCTAAACTCAGTTCTAAGAGTGTTGTGTTTTTTTTGTTTTTAAGATTTTATTATTTGACAGATAGAGAGACAGCAAGAGAGGGAACACAAGCAGGGGGAGCGGGAGAGGGAGGAGCAGGCTTCCTGCTGAGAATGGAGCCTGATGCCAATGCCAGGCTTGATCCCAGGACCCTGAGATCACGACCTGAGCCGAAGGCAGACACTTAAGGACTGAGCCACCCGGGGTGTCCCTCTAAGAGTGTTTTGATAATAACAGAATCTTTGAAATAAACATACAGTCTCTCAAGCTAACTATTCTGAAGAAGACAATATTCAATTGTCTGTTTAAGGTCAATCTGTTAAGTTAGTTATCATACTTAACAGTTTTATTTCATTAACTAATCCAGCAACCAGTTCATGTCAACCATCAGCAAAATAATAACTTATGCCCATATTGGCTATTCTGTTCCCAAGCCAGATCTGATAGCTAATATTCTCAGCACCATAAACATAACAAAATAGCATCTCTGTGCCAAGTGGAACGTAAATTGTTTTATAACATTAGCCAATTTCCTAATTTACTCTTTTAACATAAAGTCAATCCACTATAGCTGACCGTAACAGCAAGGACAAAATAGCAGTTTTAAGAGATGCTTTACCTTCGAATGAACCTTATTGGTTTTAAACAAGCAACGATGGTAAAAACAGTGCTTACGTACACATATAGATATATTCGATATCACCAAACACCAGCATCACCACCACCATTTTGAAGTGATGCCAATTAACATGAAGAGGTCATACATCTTGGGGCACCTGGGTGGCTCAGTTAGTTAAGCAACCAACTCCTGATTTTGTCTCAGGTCATGACCCCAGGGTTGTGAGATCCAGGCTGCATCAGGCTCTGTGCTCAGTGTGAAGTCTGATGGAGAGGGTCTCTCTCTCTCTCTCCTCCTCCTTGTGTCCCTCCCCCACGGCATGCCTGCATGTGCGCACTCTCTCTCAAACAAATAAAAAGTCTTAAAAAAAATGTAATACATCGCAGAAGGGTAAATCAAAGATTAGGTTTTGACTATTTCTGTTACCCATTCGCTTTCTTGGTTTTAGTTTTGTTAAATACATCTTTCTTCCTGGAAAAATAAACCATCTGTCTGAGTTCCATGTAGTTCCATAGAATAGTGAAAATATATATTTGTATATTTGTATTTTTGTATATTTGTATATACAATATTTGTATATACAATTGCTAAATAAATGGTAAACAGTTTGGCAAGACAGCCCTCAATATAAAGTCTAATGAGTGAACATTAGAAAATTAAATTCCTTGTCAACCTTAAGCATAATTATCTAACCAAGTACTGTTCCATAAAAAAAAAAAAAAAAAAAAAAACCTGGTATTCCTCAATCAAACACTCAGAGAAGCAGCAGGGAGTTGTATGGTGGACTTTCTTATGGTAAAATAATTCTAAAAGGCCTTTTGATTGCTTATATTTAATCCAGAAGCACATTTCTTCCCTCCAACATTTGAACACATAAAATATCATTTAATGAAGTATTTATTAATCGATTATGCTTTTGCTCTGGCAATAAAAAAGACCTCTCATGAACCCCTTTTTCCAAAGACTCACCATCAAAATAATTTTGCTTGGGTTATAGCCAGAGAAGAGGAAAGAATCAAGTATATAATGACCTCATGTGGTAAATGACTATAACTACTGGTTTAACTTAATCATGGGCTTCATTAAACTACTTTTGTTATCAAATTTTTATTTTAAATTGCTATTAGAAACAGGCATTAAATACTGCCCAGAATTAAGGTAGAAAAGAAAAATGACTTTAGATATACAGAGCACAGGTTTTAAAAAAAAAAAAGCAGAGGTAAAAACTGTCACTACTGACTAAATAAAGTGAACCTACATGCTAGAGTCAAATATTTGGGTTCTTGTTTCAGATTTGTTAATTTTTGTAGGATCTTGAGAAATCCCTTAGCCTCTCACATCCGTGAAATGATGATAAACTCTGTCTCCTACAGACTTGTGAGTCTAGAAGATGGTTATATGAAAGGATTTTATAATACATTATATATGGCAATTTTATCTTATGGTATTTACTATTCCACATATAAAAATTTTTAATCTCATCATAAAAACTAAACCAAAACCCCAAGTACAGTTTCCTAGTTTGACTTCTAATTGTCACCTTTTATTCTAGTGCAATGGATACTGATTGGTATAGTATTTTTCATATACTAGGCATAGAACTAATATTAAATAAAGTCAAAAGATAGCCATATTGCTAAGAAACTTCCTTGAGGATGGTCTTAATTCTTAAAAATTCAAAAAAAAAAACATATGCACACTTCAATATTTATCAATTTAAAATCTGCCGAAGCAGAACTTAGGTGTTAATTTTTTGTGAAACCCCTGAACCAAATCCACATCTTCATTGATATATTCTGAGAACAGCAATATCATAGTAAGAATTTATAACTCTGGGGACCTGAGTGGCTCAGTCGGTTAAGTGTCCCACTCTTGATCTCAGCTCAGGTCTTGATCTCAGTGTCATGAATTTCAAGCCCCGCACTGGGTTCCAACACTGGGTGTGGAACCCACTTAAAAAAAGAAAAAAGAAAAAAAAAGAAAAAGGATGCCTGGGTGGCTCAGTCGGTTAAGCTGCTGCCTTCGGCTCAGGTCATAATCCCAGGGTCCTGGGATCGAGTCCCACATCGGGCTCCTTGTCCAGCAGGGAGCCTGCTTCTCTCTCTGCCTCTGCCTGCCACTCTGCCTGCTTGTGCTCTCTCCCTGACAAATAAATAAATAAAATCTTAAAAAAGGGGGAGGGGGCGCCTGGGTGGCTCAGTGGGTTAAAGCTTCTGCCTTCAGTTCAGGTCATGATCCCAGTGTCCTGGGATTGGGCTCTCCGCTCAAAGGAGAGCCTGCTTCCTCCTCTCTCTCTCTGCCTGCCTCTCTGCCTACTTGTGATCTCTGTCAAATAAATAAATAAAATCTTAAAAAAAAAAAAAGAAGAAAATTATATAAGTCAATAAACATACAATTATAGAGCTGCAGCCACAATAATCTAAAAAATGGTGGAAGTAGGTGAAACTTATTCAAATTCAAATTACATACCTATCCCTCATTTACAGTCTTTATTCCTGAAAGCATTAAGTAAAAAGTTTTACTTTTTTTTTTAAGATTTTATTTATTTATTTGACAAAGAGAGTACAAGCAGGAGGGCAGCAGTCAGGGGGAGAAGGAGAAGCAGGCTCCCCATGGGGCTCGATCCCAGAACCCTGGGATCATAACACGAGCCAAAGACAGATGGCTTAACTGCTGAGCCACCCAGGTGCCCCACTAAGTAAAAAGTTTTAAATGAAAAATTTTCCCATTAATTTTAATAGGATATATTATTTTATATTCCAAGATTACATGATATTCTATACCAAGGTACCAAAAAAGCATCAACTGAGTAAGAACAAGTTTATAAGCAATAAACAATATGGACTGCATGTAAAATATATTGTAAAATATGTTTATTATACTTGCCAAGATGGAAAACTTGATAGTGGGTGGTGGTTAGTGGAGGAGAGGAATAAAGAAATCATTCTTTGGGAGATAAATTCTGCTTTCTGTACCATGTATCCCCACCAATTTTTCACCCTTTTGGGGACTAATAATTCAAACTGCACTTAAAACTAACTTATAACACGACAGCAACAACAAAAACCTCTAGGGAACTTCAAAACACATAGACATGTCATCTGCACATAACAGACTAAAGTCCTGGAAGATGCAACCTCTTCATTCCTCTCATTTGACATAACCTATGCAACGCAAAATAGCCTGATGCATAATTCATGTTTTCTAAATGATAACCTCTGTACAGAAAGTGTTAAGTAAATTTAGTATGTTTTTGTCTGAGATGGTAATGCTTAAGTATTGACTTGTATGGCATACTTGTTTAGTGTATTTTGGTGTAGAGAAAGTCTTTGTACCAAGAGAGCAAAAAGGGTGATTGCATGTAAAGTGATATAACTTTCCAAGACATATTATGGCAAAAAGTTATTAACTAAAAAGTTCTTACAGGGGAAGACTGGATTTGGCATTACTAATCTCAGTACTAATACGCTTTATAATTAATGGCAACATTGTAAGGAACTACACAGGATCAGGAAAAAAATTAATTCAACTAACTGAAGATGAGAAAAGTTTTCGTTGTACAAATAAATACTTAAAATAAAAAAAAACTTTATTAGGATATAGCCTTAAAAAGTCTCCAAAGTATTACTAAACCTAAGTAGCTCAGGCCTCTAGGAAACACAAAATTACCCAATTTCAGGACTTAATATAAAGCTAATCAAGACAGTATGGCAAAAGGATAGACAAACAGATCAATGTATACATAGTCAACTGATCTTCAACAAAGGAGCAAAGGCAATACGGTGAAGCGAAGATTATCTTTCCAACAAATGATGCTGGAACAACTGGACATCCAGAAACAAAAAAAGGAATCTAGATGTTGACTCTACGCCCTTCACAAAAATTAATTCAAAATGGATCAGAGACCTAAATGTAAAATATAGTTCTAAAACTATTAGAAGGTAACACAGGAGAAACCCTAGATGACCTTGGGTATGGCAATGACTTTTTAGAAACAACACAAGATACAGGACCAAAAAACCCCCCCAAAACAACAAAAAAAAGAAACGACATAAGATAAAATACACAGGAGAAATAATTAATAAGCTGGACTTCATTAAAATTAAAAATGTCTGTTCTGTGAAAAACAATGTCAAGAGAGTAAGATAAACAATGGACTGGGAGAAAATATTTCCAAATGTCACATTTGATGAAGGACTATTATCTGAACCTGAGAGTTGCTGGAGTGGAGGGGGTTGGGAGGGATGGGGTGGCTGGGGGATGGACACTGGGGAGGGTATGTGTTATGGTGAGCACTGTGAATTGTGTAAGACCTATATCCTTGGAACAAATAATACCTTATATGTTAATAAAAAAATTAAAAAATGAAGGACTGTTATCTGAAGTATACAAAGAACTCTTAAAACTCAATATGAAAATGAACCCAATTAAAAATGGGCCAAAGAAAAAGACACCTCACCAAAGATATACAGATGGCAAATAAACATTTAAAAAGATGGTTATATCATGTCATTAGGAAACTGCAAATTAAAATGAGATACAATATACCTATTAGAATGGCCAAAATCCAAACCACTGACAATATCAAGTACTGGCAAGGTTGTGAGGCAACAGGAACTCACATTCGTTACTAGTAAAACAACAAAATGATACAACCATTTTGGGAGACAATTATGAAATTTCTTAAAAACCTAAACACACTTTTTTTTTAAGATTTTATTTATTTATTTATTTATTTATTTGACACAGAGAGAGAGAGACTAAAAGAGATTAAAAAAGGCATTAAGGTAAACATTTCTAGAGGTTACTAAAAATCTCTAATGTCTCTATCTCTATGTCTTCACTTAAAACAGAATCAATGTTATTTAAACCAGTCACTTTTTGATATTCATAATTTTTTTCTTTAAAAGTAGAATTTTTAATTTTAAATAGCTCCATCACAGTACATGAGGTTTATACTTATTTATTAAGCTAATATTTAGTACGAAAATTCATTTGTATCACACACAAACAAAAAAACCCTGTACAATATCATGAAATAGTTTCAATATTCATGGTGAGTGTAGGACTTGAGACAAAGTCTCCCTTTCAAAGATCAGTGCATCTGGAATGTTTAACCCACAAAATTATCATCCTTGATTACCTAAAAATGAAAACAAAAAATGACATTTTAAAAAGGAAAATGAGTTTCAAAGTTAAAGTGACTCTTCCCCTCCTTTCAAACAGAATTTTTCCAAAATGTCAAGTAGAAAGATTAAATACATAGAAAAAACACTGCACACCTTACCTAAACAAACTTGAGAAAAAAAAAAAAACTTTATCTACAGACCTAATAAAATCAACCCATGCAGCTTTTAAAAATTACAACTATTCTACCTCCTTGTCTTCATTATTATATATATTTCCTAATATATATTTAACAAAAATGACAATGCTTTCAAGATACAGAACATATAAAACAAGATGATTTTTATCAGTCATTTAAAGGAGAAGGAAAAAAACCCTAGGGTAGAACCCTACAGAGAAGCAAAGCAAACTGTGAAGTGACGAGTGGTCATGATGTTCTCAAAGTAGAAATGTGTGACTTTCATTTAAACTTTAAAATAGCAGGCTACCAGGGTGCCGGTCTGGCTCAGTCAGAAGAGCATGCAACTCTTGATCTTGGTGTCATGACTTGGAGACACACGATGGGTATAGAGATTACTTAAAAAAAAAAAAAAAAGAAGAAGAAGAAGAAAATAGCAGGCTGCCTAATTAATCCAGACAGTAAGGAAAGCAGGGTACAGCAGGAAGTAAGAACTGGAATAAAAGAGACTATCCTGCTAAGAAGATCATCTTGTCTTGTCTTCAATTTCTCTTCTGACTCTCACCAACTATAAAGGTAATGAAAACTACTCATTCCCAGCACAGGGTCAACAAAAAATAAAATAGAAAAACTTATCCCTTGCTCTGTTCCACTAAATTTTTACCTATAAAAATGGGAAGAAATTTAGGGAAAACTATACCTTTACCTCCAATGAGTTAAAGATAATCATATTTTAAACCAATCTTTTAACTATAAGAGTAATAGTCCATTCTAAAAGAATGGTCTGAGAGAATGTAGGTAGCTATTTCAGGCTCCATATAAATTGAATCTTTATACTGTTTTCTCTCTTTTTTTTTTTAGAAGTTGGTTTTTTTTTTTTTAAAGATTTTATTAATCTATTTAACCGCCAGAGAGAGAGACAGTGAGAAAAAGAGCACAAGCAAGGGAGAGTAAGAGAGGGAGAAGCAGGCTTCCCACTGAGCAGGGAGCCTGATGTGGGGTTCGATCCCAGGACCCTAGAATCATGACCTGAGCCAAAGGCAGACACTTAAGCAACTGAGCCATCCAGGCACCCCTCATTTATCTTTTAAGTACAGAAACATTTTGAGTTATCATTTCTGGTTTAATCCTCTAAAATCCCATGGAAAAAGATGTAGTCTCACCCATACCACAGATGTGGAAACAAAAGCAGAAAAAAAGATTAAATACTTATAAGATAGTTTATGCCATTACAAAATGGGAGCAAAGTCTGACCTGCTCCTTTATGAATGAATTATAGAGACATTCATAAATATCACTGAAGTGATTAAATACTAAAATGGTCTTATCTTCCACATAAATTAAGATGGTAGGGGAGACACTTGATCAAAAGTATTTAAAACTTCATAATCCTTTTATAGGGGTTCCTTAAATTCCACTTTTCAGCTTGTAATAGGTACATTAATTTACACTGGGAACATTACCATTTACTCTGTAACATTAAAGTTCCCAGTTAAGAAACTGGTGAGGGGAGGGGGAAGCCAACCTGCTGAGGAGAGTAATACGGGGAAAGACAGGAGGAGGCTGGGTCCTTTGTGATGTAGTTTAGGCAGTACTTACTCTGGAACCATCTACCTCCAGACCTTTTGTTGTGAGAGATAATTAGATGTCTTATTTTTTTTAAGGCAAAAAAGAAAAGAAACAGCTCATAAACTTTTACATAGAATTCATCAAAACAATTTTTTTCTTGGAACAAAAATGGTAAAAAACCTGGGTTTTCTAGAGACTTGTATGAATACTGAGCTACGAAGATACTCAAAGCTGAAGTACCTGGAATCATCTGGCTGCCTGTAGTCTTCAGCAAAATCACAAAGTGCTCAAAAATTCTTTGACCTGAGGGGAGGAAATAAATATTAATGTAATTCCTTGGTTAATTTGAAATGACTTGTATTCATCTCTATTTAATAGTAATAACTGCTGAAGACCCCAACTGTATAAGTAACTCCAACACAAAGCCATAGCATTTATTTTCAAAAGATATATTAATACTTCAGTAGTAAAAGATAAATGACCTAAAATGTCACTACAGGAGTTATTAAATTTACATCTAAGATTGATACAGTTCTCTAACAGGCATAACACAAATTTCATAATCTCTTTATAGTAACATTGATCACTGACATGCAGCTTTAGCACCAAAAATATTAGTAATTGTGATGGTTTAAACAACTCTCAAAGGTCCAGACACCTAAAACTTGTAATTTTTCTGAAGCACAAATCTGAATCATGTATGCAAATCTGTAATGTTAATGTGCAAGGAAAGGTCATGTAAGTTGTGAATGGACCTAACCAACTGACCAACATCACAATGCAAAAAGATTCTGTTCTCCATAAATTCTAGATGATGCAATAATTCTTCTGAAGAAACAAAGATTATTGCCTTGTAAAAAATTCCTAAAAAATAACTATTGTAATAACGTCATATGGTGACAGATGATGACTATACTTATGGTAGCAAGCACTGGGTAATATATAGACTTGTCGAATCAATATGCTGTATACCTGAAATTATATATAACATTGTATGTCAGTTATGTATTTCAATAAGGGAAAAAAAAGGCCAATTATTAGCATTATTAATGAAAGTAAATGTAAACAATAACATTTAAAGACTATTGTTAGTCAAAACACAGAAGTGTTAGATAAAATAAAAAAGTGGTTTTACAGATTGACTCAGTTAAAATGTTGGTTGGCTGTTAGAATTACAATGGCTGATTTAATTTTATTTCATTTATTTTCATAGTATTATAAATGAATTATATCCTGTATTTTTAACATCATTATGGTATAAAGAGGTCATCTGAATTTTCCAGATATGCTCTACTTTTTTCTATCATTAGAAAAGCAATCATATGCTACAGAGTAGTTAATAATAAATGTTGAGATTTTCAAAATTCTTGATATTTTTATGAACGTCAGGTTTCTGTTATAGTAAATAAGCAGGCATTTTATGAAGGAGAAAAAAATTAAATTTCTCTTAATACTAAACAAACCAAAAAAATATGGCTTTGTGTTTAGATCTTGGATCATCACTAAGTTAATTAATATGGATAGTAGGATATTTATTATACAATCCCCATTACTATTCTCTCTCAAGTGCACATCAATAGATTTTCTCCCAGTCCCTTTATCAGTACAGGTGTCACTCTTTAACAGAGTATAATCAGCTCCCAAACATGTAGAGGATAGCTGAACTCTGATTAAAACAATGACTTGATGATCAGGCAATGCCAATTCATCATTGACAAGGTCCCACATAAAGTCAAAACTAAAAATCCTTTAATCTCAAGACTTTAGCGCATATAAAAATGGATGAAATCTTTAACCTACAACTTCAAATATCTTCCATACTGAATTTAGTTGCAAAAGATGAATTTAATTTCACAAGTAGTTTATTATTCAACTACCTAAAGACTGGTGATGGAGGAAGAGGGGAAGAAGAGGGAACAAAGCAGAGAGAAGGGGGTGAGCAAGAATTTTCGTTAATGTGATTATCCCTATATTACAGATAAAGGGATTAATAGATAAAAGAACCTCCTCATTCTAGGTAAGGCCACTAAGCTAGAATTTAAATTTAGGATTAGAATTTGAGGTATAAATCCCTCTAAAGCTCTTAACTGTCTCTTACTGTAATTTTATCTATATTTTTCTCTTAGAAAATCACTTTTTCACAAGTTATAATACTTCTAGACAAGACAAATCACATGTTAGTGTATAGTCTTTGTATAAATCTACCTTTTCAATCAGACCATCATGTTTGTCTTTAAAGTCTTCATTAATATCCAATGTTAAGATAGGGATTTCTTGTAGAAAATCAAAGTTGGTTCTGTTTTAAAAAAGAGAGAGATGAACTAAATAATTAGAAAAAGCAATAAATAAAAGACAAGCACTAAAAATTCACTCCTGTATTATCTCTGGAAAATCAAAATGTTGTCAGTCATTTTACATTAAATTTATCCAGCAAATACCTGGAAACCCCTTCTTTCTCCCCTAGACTTACTACTATATAATAATACTAATAGTAACTAAAAATCTCAAGTATAAAAAAATAAAGCTAGGCATTGTGACATGTAATTCTTCTCAAAAACCAAAAACTCCCATAAAGTAAGGAATGTTTGCATTGAGAAGATGAGAAAACTAAAGCTCAAGGAAGTCACTCTAAGGTTCAAAGGATGCCTAAGGTTACACACTAACAAACTGGGATTTGACCCAAGATCTGACTAATAATGACAACAAAGTCTGTGCTGTTAACAACTGTGCTATACTACCTCCAAAGCCTTGATCTAAAAATTAAATTTGAAGTATCTTATCTTAAATTCTCTCTGAAAAAGAGTACCTAAGTAATGCACTCAAATTTCCAACTTTACCATTTAAATTCCATATATTAGGCTGTCAATACCACTGGAGGAGATTAACTACAAAAATTTTAAGAAAATAGGGGCGCCTGGCTGGCTCAGTGGGTTAAAGCCTCTGCCTTTGGCTAAGGTCATGATCCCGGGATCCTGGGATAGAGCCCCGCATCAGGCTCCGGCTCTTTGTTCAGCGGGGAGCCTGCTTCCTCCTCTCTCTCTGCCTGCCTCTCTGCCTACTTGTGATCTCTGTCTGTCAAATAAATAAATAAAATCTTAAAAAAAAAAAAATTTTAAGAAAATTAGGATCTCATTAAAATAAAAAAGAACCAAAACTCACACCTAATCTGGGAGATCCTATAATACTAGTTTAAAATAAAAATGGCTGAAAATGAAAATCTGTACATGTTTTAGATTAAAATTTGATAAAGGTCTTTAAAATAAATAGTAAGTATAAGGAAGTCTTACTTCAGTGTTCTATGCAGTAGCCAGCTCTCATGCTTATAGTGAAGCTTCTCTAAATATTCAAGAGGAATGCCTTGTTCTTCATTTCTTCCCCGTAAATATATTCTATTCAAGCATTTCTAAAAGCAAACAGAAAGAAAGGGGTTGGGGGCAAGGAACAATTATTCTTGTCTGCGATCATTAAATTTTTCTTCTCTAGTGTCTTTTTAGTTATGCTAGACAAATCTCCATTTATGCCTTCCAGAAAATTGAAATAGTTCATTTTTTTCCTCCTTGTGGAAAAATTTGGTGGTTTTAACCATTTGGTGGTTCTAAACCAAGTAGTACTTTCAGAATAAATCTATAAACTTATGGGATCCCTATTTAAAAAATACTGTATAAAGTAAGTTTGGTAAGAAGTTCAATACACAAACTGTGCTTCAAAATTTATTATAAATCCTCTTTTCAAATACTTAAATATCCTACAATCAAAAGATATTATAAATAATTTTGATGAAATAAAGTTTTGTGTTTACAGACTTGAAGATACTATATTTTCTAGCAAAATGAAATTATTATATTCTTTATGTTCTACATTTGCATTTACTATTTTTGTAATTAAAAACAAAAATTATTTTAAAAAATAGAAGTGAATTTCAAAATTATTATTAAATTCTGGCTTTCTTGATATTAAAAAGAAGAACAAAATCATCAGTTGGAATCAGAAACCTAGTTTCTTTGAAAATTCAGCTTCAGTAGCAACACAGCATTCTTTCTGGCTAGTAGTCATGACATTCATATTCATCAGAGCCTACTCTGTGGTTTAGGGAAGACAGGGGAATAAAAAACATAAAAACTGGAATGGAAGCAGGAAAACCAGAAATCTGTTAATAAGTAAGCTCTTAGTTAGGTTAGCTTTACGGAAGGAATCCACTTCCTGGATTCATTACATAATTTCATATATAAACAAGAATGGGGGCGCCTGGATGGCTCACTCAGTTAAGCATCTGCTTTCAGCTCAGGGCATGATCCCGGGTCCTGGGATCGAGCCCTGAATTGGGCTCCCTGCTCAGGAGGGCAACTGCTTCTCCCACTCCTCCCTGTTTGTGCTCTCATTCTCTCTCTCTCTCTCTCTCTCTCTCTCTCTCTCTCTCTCTCAGATAAATAAATACAATATTCGGGATGCCTAGGTGGCTCAGTCATTAGACGTCTGCCTTCGGCTCAGGTCATGAACCCAGGGTCCTGCGACGGAGCCCAGCATAGGGCTCCCTGCTCAGTGGGAGCCTGCTTCTCCCTCTCCAGCCAGCTTTTCCCTCTCCAGCCTGCTTCTCCTGTCCAGCTCCCCCATGCTTGTGTTCCCTCTCTTGCTATCTCTGTCAAATAAATAAATAAAATCTAAAAATGTAAAAAATAAAATAAAAAACAAACACAATCTTTTTTTTTTTAACATATAATGTATTATTTGTTTTGGGGGTACAGGTCTGTGAATCATCAGTCTTACACAATTCACAGCACAATTCACAAATAAACCAAAATAAATATAATCTTAAAAAAAAAAAGAAGAATGGCGATGTTATAATCTATAATGAAAGTCACATTCTCAAGTAAGCTTCCTTAACTGAAAATGGCAAGGGTTCTCTAACTCTCTTCTCAACTGAAGCTACTATGAAAACATAAAAGATTTCTTGAAATGGACTTCCATCATCTTTGCAATTCACTCACAAGTATTTGCTGAGCTCCTACTATGTACCTAGGCCTTATTCTAAGCAATGGAAATTCAACAGTAACTAAAATATCTGGTCTCACACCGAGAAACCTATATTCTGGGACGCCTGGTTGGCTCATTCGGTTAAGTGGCTGCCTTCAGCTCGGGTCATGATCTCAGGGTCCTGGGATCGAGTCCTACATCGGGCTCCTTCCTCAACAGGGAGCCTGCTTCTCTCTCTGCCTCTGCCTGCCACTCTGCCTACTTGTGCTCTCTCTCTCACAAAAAAAATAAATAAAATCTTCTAAAAAAAAAAAAAAAAGAAAAGAAAAGAAACCTATATTCTAAGGGTTGCTTGAGCAAAATTTCTTTTAAAGATTTTTATTTATTTATTTGACAGAGGGAGAGAGAAAGAGAGATCACAAGTAGGCAGAGCAGAAGGCAGAGGGGGGGGGGGAAGCAGGCTCCCTGCTGAGCCGAGAACCTGATGTGGGGCTCGATCCCAAGACTCCGAGATCATGACCTAAGCCAAAGGCAGAGGCTTAACCCACTGAGCCACCCAGGTGCCCCATTGAGCAAATTTTTAAATCTAGCTGTGATAGATAAGAGACCTTGCCAAAGTTAGGAAGAAATAATGAAGAACAAAACTGAGGAAGCACAGAGTAGGGCCTAAAAGAGCAACTTGACAAATCTGGGTTTCTTCTTTGCTGAGAAAAGAGAATCTTCCTATCTACACAGTTTCTAATTTGGATGTGGGAAATAAAGAGTAGGGAGTGGAGTTGAACTAAATTGCCTTCACTGCATACCACTAAAAGGACTTCTAAATATTACTTTAAATTGTCAGTGGAGCAAGCAAATTTTTTAAAAACACTTTTTTTGAAGATTTTATTTGAGAGAAAGAGTGAGTGAGAGAGAGAGCGTGCGCACACAGGGCGGAGGGGCAGAAGGAGAGGGAGAAGCAGACTCTTCACTGAGCATCAGGGAGCTGACATGGGGCTCGATCCTGGGATTCTGGAATCATGACCTGAGCCAAAGACAGACGTTTAACTGAGTCACCCAGGTGCCACAGCAAGCAAATTTTTACTGAGTCTCACCTCTGGAGTGGCTCGAAGATAAATGATTCCATCTAGTTCAAGGCTTTGGCCAAACTGTTGATTCATCCAGTCATGCCAGTCTTGATAAATTGTCCACTCTGTTTCATTCATGCAGTCAGATTCATACAAATTAGATGCAAAGACATACCTGAAAGAGAGTCTACATCAAAACATGATTCCTTTCCACAAAACACAAACAGAAAAGAGAAAATAAATCTATTAAATGGACATGGAACATTCTCCCAGAATCCATGGCAGATAATAAGTTAGCAGAAAAAAAATTAATAGAGTATCTCCAACTACAAGAAATATGTTCTTGGCCATCAGTTCTCAAAAAGGTAGGGTCGTGACCCCTGGTAGTCCCCAAGGTCTTTCCAAGTGTCCCGTGAGAGGCCAGATTACTGTATGTACAATACTTCAACCAAAAGAACATGGTACACAGATTGAATATAGAAGCATAAATGAGAATCCAGTTGTCTCCCATTAAGTTAGACATTACAGAGATTTGCAAAATACAATACAAGCCTCTTCTCACTAATTTCTTTGTTTTGAAAAATATAATTTTTATAAGTATGTTATTAAAGCTAATATGTAATGGGTTTATATTACTAATTTTAAATAAATTAGTAAATGTTCTTTATATTCATCAATCTTAATTTTTAACATGAATATCAATAAGACACAAAGCTCTTTGGGCTCTTCAATAATTATAAAGCATGGAAAGGGATCCTGTGACCAAAGTTTGTGAATATTTGTTTTGCGCCAACTCTCTAGCTTAAAAAATCCTTACATAAGCAGGGTAACTCTAAGGCCCCCTTAGAGATTTCTGATCTTGCTCAAGAAGCAAGTCTTGAATACAGACCCAGATTTAACCAGGGTAGATGAAGATTTTAAAAGGGTTGGAAGAAAAAAAACTTCTCCATAAATCTGAATGATATGGCTACCATAGTCCCCAAAGTCTCCATGGAAGCTAGCGATTATTAATGCTAGAACTTCCCTAATGCCACGATTACCAAACTGCTAAAGGAAATGTTCCATCTCAAATCCTCAGCATAGCCTCTTACTCCTTTGATTACCAGAAATAGAAAAAAAATTCCAGTTCCATGCCACGATTCCAGAATTACAAGTGCAAGACATTTATATATACCTGTCACTATATATAGATCGCTCAAAAAATAATACAGGTTTCTCTGCGTTTTTGAGCTTGCCATCAAGACAGGCAAGCTGGGCTCGTATTCGACTGAGGCAGGCATATGACTGGAAGGTAAAAGACCATCGTTCAGGTTTCTCATACATCATCTGAAGAACATTTCCACCACTTTCCTGAGATGTCGTCAGTTCCTATTTTGAATTTGAAAAAGAAACAAAAAGCAGAATGAATGCTCAATAAAGCTATTTAAAATTTTTTTAAAGTTTAAAAAGAGAAGTTAGATAAATAAATGCATCGCAATTAGCAAAATCAAGATGATTAAGTCCTCTTCCTCCTGCTCTTTCCCATTGCAGTTCTCAGGTTGCCTGAGGTCTAGAAGAATCTGAAAGGCTAGCTTGCTTAACCATCAGTTCCTTAGAGCTTTTCCACAAAAAGTCACAAACTAAAAGCCTATGGCAGAAAATACTTGTTTAGCCCTTTTAAAATTTTGAATTAGTTGTCAATATTTATTTAACTCTTTGTTTTTCTTTTAAGATTTTATTTATTTGAAAGAGAGAGAGCACAGCAGGAAGAGGCGCAGGAAATGCTAATCAAAACCATGAGATATGACTTTGTACCTGTCGGAATGGCTAAAATCAAAACAGATAGTAAGTGTTGGCAAGGATGTGGAGGAAAAGGAATCCTCATACACTACTGGTGGGAATGTAAATTGGTACAGCCACTGTAGAAAACAGTAGGGAGGTCTCTCAAAAAATTAAAAATAGAATAACCATATGATTCAGTAATTCCACTACTGGGTATTTACCCAAAGAAAACAAAACACTAATTCAAAAAAATATACACACGCTTTTTTATTGCAGCCTTATTTACAAAGAGTCAAGATATGGAAACAACATTAGTGTCAACATTTTCCTTCCATTCATGGATAAGGAAATGGATAAGGAAAGGATAAGGAAATGGATAAGGAAAATGTGATATATATAAATGGATAAGGAAATGGATAAGGATAATGTGATATATATAAAGGAATGGATAATGGATGTGAATAAGGAAAATGTGATATATATAAAAAACATATATAAAATATAAAAATATTAAAAAGCATAAAAATACATATACTGGAATATTACATACAGCCAAAAAAAGGATGAGGTTATGCTGTTTGTGACAACATAAATGGACCTAGAGGGTATTATGTTAAGTGAAATAAGTCAGTAAAAGGCAAATATATGATTTCACTCATATGTAGAATCTGAAAAAAACAAATGAATAAAAAAGTAAACAAAAAGCAGAATCAAATCTATAAATACAGAGAATAAGCTGATGGCTGTCAGAGGGGAGAAGGATAGGAGATGGGCAAAATGGGTGTAGGGGAGTGGGAGATACATGCTTCTGGTTCCGGAATGAGTAAGTCACAGGAACAAAGGGCACAGCATAGGGAATATGGTCAATGATAGTGTAAGAGTGTTGTATGGTGCCAGATGGTAGATACATTGTGGTGAGCTCAGTGTAAGACAGCGTTGTGTTGAATCACTATGCTATACAACTGAAATTAGTGTAACATTGTGTGTCAACTACACTCAAATGAAAAAAAAATTTTTTAAATGTGAGAACCAAGCAATACTGTGCCTATAGTTCCTCTCAATAAAAATTACCTAAAACCAAATCACACATGCTTCCATTAGGTGGAACATACGCTCTCCAGTTCATCATCAGCCCCTGTCATTCCCTGTCGATTCTCACAACAGGCCCCACTCATTTGTTCAGCTACCTGACCCCGCTAGGCATTTTAGGCCCCAATTTTCTAATAAAACAGAACAAGTCCTCCCTAAAATCTTGTGATTTCATAATCATATTGTTGGAACCAGTATTTTCAGTTTAAGAAAATGTAGAATAAAAAGATAAAGTTAAAATCTCCGTAATCTCCGTAATCAAGCATGAGATGGAGAGCATGAGCAAAAGGGGCAGAGGAAGGGAGAATCCTCAAGTAGACTCCATACTGAGTATAGAGCCTGACATGGGGCCCAAACTCATGACTTTGAGATCATGATTGAGCCAACACCAAGAGTAGGACACCAAACCAGCTGTGCCATTCAGGTGCTCCAATCTCTGTAATATTATAAATGAATCTGAAGTAGCATCTGGAACTCATGAATAATTTTCCTTTCTATAAAATACATTTAAAAAAAAAACCCAAAAAACAGTTTTCCTAGCTCCATACACCAAAAGGTCTATAAACAATGACAACCTTTTAGGAATAAACATAAATGTCACCCAGATTATGATCTCTAAATACCATTTCCCACTGAAAAAAATTAGTGTCACATACCTGATTCCATGCCTGAAGAAAGAAATGTACAAGATGAGGTTAACACATCTTGCTCCAGGAAACAAGTAAACTATCAAAATCTGCTGAGGTTGTACCACAGACAAGGGAGCCAGTTATGAAAGGGCTTCCACTTGTCAAAAAGATAGGCCCCTGGGGTGCCTGGGTGGCTCAGTGGGTTAAAGCCCCTGCATTTGGCTCAGATCACGATCTCAGGGTCCTGGGATCGAGCCCCACATCAGGCTCTCTGCTCAACGGGGAGCTTGCTTCCCCCTCTCTTTCTGCCTGCCTCTCTGTCGACTTGTGATCTCTGTCTGTCAAATAAATAAATAAAATCTTAAAAAAGAAAAAAAAAGATAGGACCCTTTGAACATCTGAAAAGAATGGTGAATAGAAGGCAAAAAATCATAAATTCAAAATACTAAAGAAAACCAGAAAATGAAAAAACCAAACTCTTGAATCATCTTTGGAGGTTTCTAGGTAACCAATTAATTATTCTGGAAATTTCTAGATATAGAGAAAAAATTATCCAAAATTTTATTCTGGTCCTTTGTATGCAAATGGTATTTCAAATTAATGGAATAGATGAGGAAAGGATCTCCTTCGACTGAAGAATCTCAGCCAACAGCCTTGATTATTAGAATATCTATCACCTTTTCTAATATCAACTGATAGATTAGGGCAACAATTAGCAATAGATCCTAAAATCATTAGAGAAGATCTAATATAATGTATGAATTATGCAGACAAAACCTAAACAGACCCTGGAAATGCAAGTCAGAACAGAGTGATTCTAACATCACAAAGGACATCCTCCTTCGTGGAAGAAAGTACACATTGACACTTAAGAAGTCTAGCCAAAAAAGAACGCCAAATCTAATCAAAGCTCTAGAGATCTAACTACAAATTTACAGGAAATACAGAGATTGAGAAACATGTTAAACTATACCACAGAGATGCACTCAGCCAAGACCAGAATGACGGAAACTATACAAGAACAAATGACCCAGTTTCTTCAACTAATAAACTTCAAAGAAAAAAGGGAAGAGGAACCAATAGATTAAAATTTGAAAGGCATATCAACTAAATATAATATGTGAACCTTGTTTGACTCGGTATCAACAAACTATAAGAAAATTATGAGACAAAAAGAGAAATATGAACACAAACTAGATGTGATGACACAGTAGAATTACTAATCTTTTAGATGAAGGGTGTTTTTTTAAAGAATCTTTTTTTCTAGAGTTTCTATTGAGTCTTTAATTTCCATAGCTAAATATATTATCTAGAACAGAGGTCATCAAAGTGTGGTCGGGGAATGCTGAGAAGTCCCTGAGATCCTTGCAGGGGTCTATACCGAAAAAAAATATGTTTTAATAATAAATGTACCTTTTTCCATTCTCATTCTCTCATGAATGTATAATCTTTTTTCCTGAAGATTTTATTTATTTGACAGAGAGAGAGAGATAGAGCAGAAGCAGGGGGACAGCAGGAGAGGGAGAAGCAGGCTCCCCGCTGAGCAAGGAGCCTGATCCTAGGCTCATCTCCAGGACCCTGAGATCATAACCTGTGCAGCAGTTGGATGCTTAACCGACTGAGCCACCCAGGTGCTCCAAATGTATAATTTTCTAGAAGCTAAGTAACACATGATACCGCAACAGTTTGAATGTAGAAACATATGTGAGAACTCAGGAATAAGTCAAACATTAAAAGATGTGCAAAATGAGATATGCAAAAAATATATATGTATTTATATAATATTTAGATATGGAGACCATATATCCCACCTAGTGGAAGCATGGGGGACTTGGTTCTAGGAAATTTTTACTGAGAGGAACTATAGGCACAGTATTGCTTTGTTTTCATATCAAAAAAAATATCTGAGTATAGTTGACACACAATGTTACATTAATTCAGTTGTATAGCATAGTGATTCAACACAACTCTGTCTTACACTGAGCTCACCACAAGGGTATCTACCATCTGGCACCATACAACACTCTTACACTATCATTGACCATATTCCCTATGCTGTGCCCTTTGTTCCTGTGACTTACTCATTCCAGGACCAGAAGCATGTATCTCCCACTCCCTTCCCCCCATTTTGCCCATCTCCTATCCTTCTCCCCTCTGGCAGCCATCAGCTTGTTCTCAGTATTTACAGATTTGATTCTGCTTTTTGTTTTTTATTCATTTGCCTTTCTCTGACTTATTTCACTTAACAATACCCTCTACCCACAAAGTTTTGTAATTAGATTTTTATGTAGTCTGATTAAAGTAATATACATTAGGGAATACCTAATTTAATATGTGCCTTTCTTTTCAAAGAGACCTGGTATTCTAAATGAATCTCTAATTTGTAAAATATATAGGAAATAATTTTTAGCATTTGAGGACTATCCATTGTCACTTCACTACTATAGCTCATAGTCAATAAATCCTACCATTCCACACTTTCCAAATCAAAATAAAAGGATGAACAGAAAGAAGCCACCAATATTCTTTCTTTCTTTCATAGTAATAGAATGTATTAGAATACTTTAATATTAGAGTTGTCAGATTAAGAAAGAAAAACAAAACCCAGGACCTCCAGTTAAATTTGAATTTCAGATAAACAACAAATAATTTTTTAGTATAAGAACTCCCCAAATGGGGCGCCTGGGTGGCTCAGTGGGTTAAAGCCTCTGCCTTCAGCTCAGGTCATGATCCCAGTGTCCTGGGATTGAGCCCAGTATCGGGCTCTCTGCTCAGGGGGCCGCCCCTCTCTCTCTGCCTGCCTCTCTGCCTACTTGTGATCTCTGTCTGCCAAATAAATAAAATCTTAAAAAAAAAAAAAAAAACTCCCCAAATACTGCATGTACTTTAACTTAATATACAACAGCTTACCTTTCCAACCCAAGGGACTTTCATTTTTGTTTTCTTATTTAATTCTTGCACAAGCTTGATTTTTCCCATTATCACTCCCATTTTAATGATTAAGAAAAGTTTAGAAAAACTAAAGTGCTTTCTAAGATTACATGGCTAAATAGTAGCTGAATTAGAGCTTATAAATATTTAGATTATATATAAAAATTTAGTGCAACAACATATAATGTCACTGAATTTTA
Source organism: Enhydra lutris kenyoni (assembly GCF_002288905.1). NCBI lineage: Eukaryota > Metazoa > Chordata > Mammalia > Carnivora > Mustelidae > Enhydra > Enhydra lutris. The sequence goes on from NW_019154105.1 coordinate 11,103,936, forward strand.
CCTACAATCTTATCATTAAGCATATGCTTCCCTTTTTAAACTTTTAAGCCCATTTTAGGAAGAAAAATAAAACCAATTCCAATTTTATCTATAAGGAAAAGGACAATCTCACATACCTTGGGATATGTCATTCTCACTTCCTAATATTCCCTCTCTCTAAATTCCAGTGACCCAATAGTAATCCCTAAAAGTTTCAACACATACGAAATCAAATATATAAACCTGATGCTTCCATTTACAAGAACCATACCCCATTATTATTAGTTCAACTGCAACTGCTTTAGCAAAGAAGAGTTTTTATTCATAGTCCAGACAACCAGAAGGGAAAACAGCTTAGGAGAGAAGTCCTCCATTTGTGAACTAGAAATGATCATTTCCCTGCCTGTCAGAAAACCAAGAATGAGCTCTGCCCTAACAGCTGATTATCTTGAATATTACTGTTTTTAAAAGAAAGACATTTTACCCACCACGTGCACTATAGGGGCAAATAGTTATCGATAGTCCCAGACCAAAGGAAGAAATAAGGAGCTGTCTTCATAGGTCCTTTGATGGGCAAAGGCAGCTTTCTCAGCCTTTTCCGTAATGTGAACCCATATAAAGATTCCCCCCAAAAGTCATAAAAAGTCTTTAATCTTGTATAGTAACTTTCAAGAAATAAAATATGATGGCTTAATTCCTATTCCAAATCCTAGTCCAAAGAAACACCCCTGAACACTTCCTAGAAGTTCACGCTCAAAGCAGGTGGTTTTCCTCTGGGGGGAAAAAAATCCAGAAGTGTAAATATTGACCTCAAAGTTTCAGTTAAGAACTAAAAACCACACAAACACATGGCACTCTGAGGCAGAATTTAAATTACATACCACAAACCACATATTAACTGAATCTTCTTCCCAAAATTGAAAAAAAAAAAAAAAGCATAAAATAGCAAGAAGCTAACTGTCAACAATAGGTCTGTTTAGAAAAACTCTCAACGGATGATGAACTGAAACAAAGGTGTAGTTTGTTGCCTTCCCAAACTGCTTAAAGAATGAATTTTTTAAGTTTAATTAAAAAGGCTTTGTTAATTTAATTATAAACTGACTTTCCATTTATTCAGCATCCTCCAGGAGAAAAATATTTCATACAAGTGAGTCTTTTCAACTAAATGAAGTTTATCAACTTAACCACTTTTTTTATGTAGTTATTTTTATAGGGAGAAGACACTAGTATGTATTTTATTTTCCTACCCATGTAAGGATAGCATTTTGAAACTACTCAGTAATAGACGCTTACTCTTAGACAACTTTATAAATTTGTGAATACCAAGTGCTGGATTTATAAAAGAAATTAGCAACAGAGCACAAGCCTCCAATGTACACATAAAATATCAGGCACAAAGTATTCACATTGCTATTCAATCTTAGACTAAATGAGCCCAAATTGGTATTAGTTTTTAGTTCTTGTCTATTTTTGTTTTTCTATTTCTTCCTTAGATGTCAGGTCATCGATGTGGCCATCTCTTTGCAGTCCCTCCCTTGATAGCCCCTTCTAATCAGAAAATAAGTTTATTAGATTGTGTCAAAAGTGTTAAGTAGATACCCTATGAAGAAACCACATTAATTTTAATACAGATTTTTGTGACCTCCATTTGGGCTGCTCAAATGATTTGTTTCCTTCCTTTTTCTCAGCTTATTTGTGCGTGCCTAATCCAGTACTTTTTAACTATTACAAACATCCCTTCTTAAAAGAAAAGGTAATTAAATGTGTTTTTTTTAAAGCATATTTCCATCAGGTATTGTCATTCAAGCAGAGTTTGGCAACATAAAATAATTTGGTAATAAACTTTTTACCAATCAAAAAACGTTTTCCCTTAACGAAACTTCTTTCCTGGATGTCAGCTACTCCCCCTCAAAGAGGGGCTATGAGTAGACCAAAAAACAAGCATAAACCTACAATGTGAAAAAAAATAAAAAAATAAAAAATCCAAAAAAACAGAAATGCCAGGTCACATTATATTTCTTTCAGTAATGACACCAGCTTTTACACACTTCCCTAGTTCTTCAGAAAGGTGGTAGATGATTGTGGTCATTTATTTTAAAGTAAATCAAATTCAAAAATAGCTTCAGGGGAAAGAAAGTGATATAAAGCAATGAAAAAAATGAAAAATAATAAAATGAAATAGAGCCGTTAGGCCTTCTCCCTTTGTGCATTAAATTAACCAGAATATTAATGAGTTACCGTTGATTTTCTGAGTTACAATTAATTTCATGATAGGTGCTAGCATTTACCTGATAGCAAAGTAGACTCCGAGTTTAATCCTAACATCATCTTAAGTTTTTTCATTTCACTAAAGGAATTACATATCTTTGATGCTAAAGTAGAGGGGCAGGGTCATAGTGGTATCCAGGTATGTACAGGATTCTCTGTAATGAAAATGTTAATTCAAAACAAAAAAATTTAAGTCTTGGATTAGTCTGCTCTATTCCTGGTTACATTATCCCTGGTATGCTTTTATAAAATGAATGTGCTTAGGACTGTGAGCTAAAGGGCATATTTAAGTTTTTCTAATAATTTATTTTTTTATCTCTTAGAAGTGGAAAATAGAGAATATCTGTTGAAGATCTCTTCCACATAAGTTAATTAAACTTGGAACCTTTGAGTTTAAGTTACATTAAAAAATAAACGTAAGGTACTACTATTTAGAAATGCGTGTGTGGCAGATACTGCTATTTGTTCCCTAAAGACACATCGTTTTTCTTCCTGGACACAAACTAAGTTTTATTTCCCAGCCTCCCTTGTAGTTGAGTGTGGCCATGTGACTCAGGTTCTAGTCAATGGAAGTAGAGCAAAACAATGAATACCATTTCCAGGCTTCGCTCTAAAAACCTCTCAAATGTGATGTTTCTCTCTTTCTCCATCAGCTAGAAGCAAAGGACACCAAGACCCTAGAGCAGAGGTTCTTCAACTACAGCTCCAGGGCAAGGGTAACAAAGTATGGTCCCCATAACAGCAACAGCAACATCACTTGGGAAATTGTGAGAAATGCACATTTTTAGCACCCACTCCACACCAGACCTAATAAATCAAAAACTGGGGGTAGGGCCCAAATATGTGATTAAACAAGTCTTCCAGGTCATTCTAATAAACATTAATGTTTATTACTAAATAAACATTAAAAGTAATGTTTATTACTTTATTACTGTTATAAAGGTTAGATGAGCCACAATTTCGAAAGCATCTGGGTCCCTGAGTCACAGCATGGCATGTCATCCACCAAATACCATGTTGTACTGTTCTCTGAGAAATAAAATTTTATTATTTTGAACTACAGCGATTCTAGAGCTCATTACAGCAGCAAATCTACCTGATACATACATTTAATGATATCTATTAGAAGTGAACTTGGTTCATCTGAAAAACACTTAGGATAAATTTGCTACGCACAGGGATAACAAAGTAGGTTACATATATATAAAATACGCTTGTTATATAGTGAGAAGTTTGAAACTTTTTTTGAAGAACTTAGAGGATAATATGCTAGGTGAAATAAGCCAGTCACAAAAGTACAAATACTGTGTGATTTCAACTATATTAGGGTATCTACAGCAGTCCAATTCAGGAGCACCTGGCTGCCTCAGTCAATGGAGCATGCAACTCTTGATCTCAAGGTTGTAGGTTCAAGCCCCACAGTGGATATAGAGATTACTTAAAAATAAAATCTTTAAAATCAAAAAATAAATAAAACCTTAAAAATAAGTTAATCAATTAATTAAAGTAGTCAAATTCATAGATAAAAGAGAGAAGAATGGCAGTTCCCAAGGGTTAAGGGAAAGGGGCAAAGGAGAACTGTTTAATGAATAAAGTTTTAGTTCCACAAGATGAAAAGATTTCCAAATATCTGTTTTACAACACTGGAAATATACTTAACACTACTGAATTGTATATTTAAAAATGGTTAAGAGGGTAAAATTTATGATATGTTTTTACCACAATGAAAATATTAACACACAAAAAAGACTACACATCTCCTTTTATTTGGCTTTCCCAACACTCTCTTACTCTTGCCCAAAGTAATTCCAAAGTCTACTACATGAAAATAACTTAGAGAACCAATACTGACTCATCACCCAATTATAAAAATAATAGGTAGTGCTCTAAAAATATAAACGGTTAAATTAAAACTAAATCAAAAATCTGCAGTACAGTTTTACAGCTCTCAACATGTTAGTTGTCTGAGTTTACACCAAATTAGAAAATTAACAGTAAAGCCAGGATATCATTTTCCAGTTTTTCAGGATAATCTAAGAGCCCATACAAAATGTTTTCTTTTGATTCTATTCATGAGGTTTTGGAGACTACAAATTGCTGTTTTTTTTGTAGCAACTCTGACTGTTCAGGATAAAATGCATATTAAAATTTATCCAAAAAGACACTGTGTATCATCTTTACCAACTTGAGTGTAATTTTATCAGTTTTTTCCCCTCTGAAAAGGACCCAGATTAAAAAAATGTGAATACCTCAGGGTCAAATTATACTATGTAAAAGTTGAAAGAATAGGGTACCTGGGTGGCTCAGTTGGTTGAGCAACTGCCTTGGAATCAGGTCATGATCCTGGAGTCCCGGGATCCAGTCCCACGTCAGACTCCCAGCTCCATGGGGAGTGGGCTTCTCCCTCTGACCTTTTCCCCTATCATGCTCTCTCTCTCTCACTCTCTCTCTCAAATAAATAAATAAAATATTTTTTAAAAAAGAATATCTCTAGAATGCAGCTTAGCTATATTTATTTTTAAAAATCTGTATTCTTGGGCCACTTAACCTCACTTTTGGAAATTTGTCTTAAATAACCCAGAATACAGATTTAACCACAAAGATGTTTATCACATGACTAAGCAAATAGGCTATTGTTGCACTATAATTAGGCATTTGTATATGTAAGTACTGGTACATGCACACAGTAAGTTAGGCTGCCATTAGAAATCATTTACAGAGTGACATTTTTAATTACCTTTGATATAAACATTATGGGGGGGGGAAACAAAGCACAAAAGTGTATATTGTCGTACCAAGTAAGATCTGTAGTCTTCTCTAGGTAATAAGATTGTAGGCAAGTCTTATTTTCTTCCTTTGGTAATCTATATTTTCTTAACTTCAAACAATGAACACGTATAATATTCTTTTTTTTTTTTTTTTTCACCAGCAGACTTCTCTTTATTCTAATGGAGAATGTGTTCATACGAAGCCCAGGTATTAACATTGTTCTTGGTGAGCAAAGCAGACCTTGGGTTTTTTTTGAAACACTTCATCTGCTAAGCGTCAACAAAATACAGCTGAGGCTGCAATGTGTCAGCAAGGACATCGAGGAGGAAATCAGAGGGTCAAACCTCCAGGGATCTGGCTTGTTTGGCTTCCATGGTATTCTTAAATTGTCAGTGGTCATTCAGTGTGGCAGCTTGGAGAACCATTCAGGTTTAGCGTTCCAAGCATGCAGGCCAGGAAAAAGTCCCAATTCAGATAACTAGACACTGGTGCTCAAAGGCCCTCTCCTTAATATTGACTAGATAACTAGAATTCTGGAAACTTCTCTGTGCATCCATTCCCATTGGCAGCTCTTGTCCAGTTTTTTGTTTTTGTTTTTTTTAAAGGACCTCTCTGGTGTTTCTCAAATTTCTTGTTGCCCATGAATCACCTGGTGCTGGTTCAAGTGAGCATTCCTGGACCCCGCTCACAGGAACTTACACACGAGACTCTGGGATTGGGCCCAGATACCTGCGGCATCCTTGCAGGGATTCCAGAATCAGACGGTCTGTGCACACCATCAGAAAAGCTGCCTTAAAGCCTTCCCAGCGATCAAACCCCTGCGTGAGGGGCCACACTCCTAGCTGTTTCCAAAGGAAGGGGTCTGGAAGTAGTTTTTCTTTCTCCTCCTACATTCAATCTGTCACCCCCTTCTGCTGCTCTGTTCTCACATTTTCTTTATGGAACACGTATAATATTCTTAAAAATTATGTCTCCTCTCCCGCCCATATTAGATATAGTAAATTACTATCTCAACTATACATAAGATACATGTAAGGTTGTGGGATAACAGATAAGTTTTACTCTGTTTCTGTCATTTATATCTGTAATTCTATAACATACATCATGATAGAATACTTGATTATTTTGCAGAAAGCACAAATTATTGTCAAGATAAGTAAAAACCAGTAATATTGAGTAAAGATACAAAATCATTTATCTTTTAATTCCAATCTAACCTTTGTAAACAATGCAAAAGAGCTGAATTAAGTTCAATCAAAAAGATCAGAATCTACCGAACAAGATAATCATAAAATAGCCAACAAAAGTTATCAAGTGATTTCAGAAGGTTTATGTAGAAGTACTTTATCAAGCATTCTTAATTGATTTTCAAGAATGATTTATCAAAATGCTGTTATTTGAAAAACAAGTATATTTTATCCCTTCTTTATCATAGTTCTAATTTCCAGTAGCTTCTTAGTGGTAAAAAGTGTTCAATAGAAGTAAATAAAATACTTTACAATTAATAACAAAGATCTCCTTAGACTTCAGCTTGATAACAAAAACAAGACAGAGCAGAGATATATTCCTAAGAATTTGCCCATCTCAAAATAATCTAAAAGGAAGCAATTAAGTCAAAACTTTGGGCCTCAATAATAATATAAACCACCAAATAAAGTACTATTTGAAACAAACCTTCAATTCAAAGATTGGCAATCTTTTGGGCGGCACCTTTAAAGATAATCTTACCCTGGGAGGGAAAGGAGGGAAGGCAATAGAATCTTTTTACGTACTCGGCCTTATTATTTTGCTAAAATTGGTGCAGCTTATCAATAGTAGAGCAACATTTCAGCCACTAGGTGGCGGGTAAAAAAAAATTAAACGGCTAAAAAACAAAACACAAGCAAAGGATGCAGGTGCAAATTAAGTTACAGACTAGGTTAAGAGATCAAAGGTACCAACAAACCAACAACCCAACTCTTCCAATTCCACAGCAACTGCCAAGAAGTGTGATTAAATGAAAAACATCCAAAGTAGGACTGGCCTTGCCGGGGTTGGGTCTGAAGACTGTCTACTTCTCATTACTGATACCCTTCTAAGAAAACTGAGATTTGGACTGTGGGTGATTCACATTATAATGTCAAGGAAACAATCAGAAATGAGTCTGGGGAAGAGAGCTCAAGGATGGAGGAAGAAAATACCTTTTCTTGCGTGTAGTGGAGGTATGGAATAAGAAGAAAATATCCAAAGATACACAGAACCCACCCACCACCCGCCTCACACTCCACAACCTTATCCCCAAAATACCATCCACACTGCCTGAAATTCCACCTAGAAGTGCAGAGGACTAACAACATAAACAGACCCCAATATAGGCACACAAATAAAACAATTCTCTAAGAATGTGCACCAATTAAAGTTATCAAATTTTAATACCATGGAGACATGACTAGATTACAGTAAACTGTATAATGAACATATTGGCTCATCCATATGGTAGTAACAGGGACCAATTTGTAATTTTGACTCCAGTATATGGGAAGAAAATGCCCCTACCCATAAACAGGAGTAT